>NC_084463.1:123510606-123811567 GCF_027409185.1 Cynocephalus volans | reverse complement strand
TTTTGGTTTTAGATAACTTTGAGCCAAGAATTAGGAAAGACTTCCAAGGAGATTAAAAGATGGATATTTTTGGTTAAAGTATGTCTTAGATAAAGTATATTGTATACACATTTGCATAAGAAGATGAGCTACCTATTAATTGTAAAACTGGAGAATATATCAAAACTAATAACCAATTAATGCAGAAAAATTAAAAATTTATAGGTTCTGAAGATTTCAATTTTTAGTTTAATTAGTGATTCTTAACAAGGTAAATTCTTACGGTTTTTATTTGTTTTTTCCCCCTCCAAGCTATTAAAAATCCTAATTTATATATAAGAGGGCACTACAAAAAAGTTCATGGAAAGAATCATATTATCTTTTAATTCCATTTTTCCTCACTTGTTGAAGTAACTTCTGTGTGTGTGTTTTTATAATCAGAAAACTTTTAATTTATCTGCTAGTGTAGAGAAGTTCCGATACTCTGCATAACCCACATTATGTGTGCCTTTCCTTTTTTTTTTTTTTTTTTTTTAATTAAATTGTTAAGCTACTATGGACACAGGCCTCTTTTTGAAAGTGTACTTGTGAAGAAATTCTGAGTATGTCTTTTTATATTGATGATCTACCTATACTAAAGATTTACATCTGCCATTGCCTGCCCCTCTAAACCAATAACGGCAAGTCCATGGGCATATTGTTTAATGATGAGTATGCATTAAATCAATATTTGAAGACCATTGTTATTTCCAGCTTAGCCCTTGCAATGAGCAGCCTACACTTCTCTGAATCATTTTCTCCTGCTGATGTTTATAGCTTTTCTGAGATGAAGTAACTCGGTGCATGATTCTAGGTGAATAGCCACGATATGTTTTTATCAAGAGGCAATAAGCATTTGGGTCATGCAACCTCTTCTGTCAATACCTTTGTACTTTTTGTAGCTTGATGGAGGCAATCTGCATTCTCCCATGCCTTATCCCCACTCACTTAACTCCATCTCTTTTTTCCGCTTGAATGTGTGGATTTTAAATGTACATTTTAAACATGCGATTACATTTCCATGCAGATCTTCATACAGATCTTTTCTCCAAGGGCAACTTCTGGCAAGTTTGTTTTCACTTGTATATGTAGAAAAATAGTACTCTCTCAAATGATAAAAAAAAAAAAAGCAAAAAAAAAAAAAAAAAGGAGAAAATATATTATAAGCTTGGACATTTAATCACCACCTATTATGCATACAAGTTTGCTATCAGATTGTATTTTTTATAACAAACCTTAAGGGATTTTGAAGATTTTGTTGTGAAACAAAGGCCATTCTGTAGACAGAGCTAGACACTATTGTAATAATAAATCCTAGGGATTAACATAAAATCTTGCTTTGTAAATTAACTAATCCCCACTTACAACTAAACAAATATAATTGTTTGCTTTAAATAGCAGCATCAATATGGGTGGAATAGAGGTTACATTTGAAATGCTGAACGAAATACTGCAAAAGTAGCATATGAAGCAAAGAAATAATGTGTGGCTTATTGAAAATAACTAATGAATTGAGCTACACATACATAAAGTGACTTTTGCACTTCATTAACAACTGAGCTTTCAATCTCTATTCTTGATAATACAAAACATAAAAGTCTGTGATTTCATTTAAAGAGCATGTCTGGTTGAGGACACAGGATATAAATTTATTAAAGATTAAATATTAATGTACAAACCAAGGAACGCAGAAGATAGTGTATTTAGGACTTAACTTTATTGCATAAGCAAAAATAAACATGGGTTTAGAGAAGGAGAAAAACCTATGGGGACCAAGAATCTGCTTGCCATGGCAACCCCCACCCCAGCCCCTCAGGTCCATTATGATAGTTTGACCACCAAAAATAACTCTATAAACCCACCTTATTTCAAGATATGGTCATCCAGGAAACACTCTGCCCTTAATAATGAACATGGCTTCTTTTTAAATGTTCCCAATCTGCTCACTTGCCCCCTTGCAACCAACCAAGGACTTCCAATGTACGAGAAGACCAAGCAGAAAGTCACTTATTTCCAAAAATTCCACCATAATAGAGCTTGTTGTCAGCCAGAGATTGTCTCAGTCTTTCTCTTTTTTACTTTGTAAAATTTACTCATCTCTATAACTCCTTTGAAATCCTACTAAAACAAAATCGATGGTGGATGGAATCCCTTGCCACAGTTTATGAATAAACAAACAGTCTTTGTTAATTTTGTCTTGGACTTAATTTTTTTCTTCAGCAGAAATATTGAGCAATTTAACTATTTATGTTGACTGCTTAGTGTTCTCAAGGACAAACAATGTTGGACTATGTTACTTTAAGAATAAAGTATCTTTCAAATGGTTATCTACCCTGGGAGTAGAAGTCCACTCATTTTTGAAAATTATCCTTTAACCATACAACTTTTTAAATTTCCATGTCTAATTTAAGGATTCTTCATAGTTTTTTTCTTGAAATAATCAGACAAAAAAATGAGCAAAAAATAAATAATTCCTTAAATTAGACATGCTGAGTTAAAAAAATCATATTATTAAATGTGGCACTCATTTACCTTCCCGTAATCCTACTGACTGGGCCAATAGTTGAACTAGAGCTGGGTCTCGTGCTCACAGACCCTTCAAGCCCATTCATGGATTGGGTCACAAACCCTTCACATGCCAGGCTGGTTCCCCAAACCCCTCACATGCCAGGCTGGGTCACCAGACCCCTCACACACAAGTCTATGAGCTAGGTAACCAGCAAAAAGTTTCTTGGAAGCCATAGGTTGGAAAGCATGGCCATACGGGGCAGACGCCCAAGAAGTCAACACCAGCTAAGTTGGCCATGCTGCCCATGTGCACTAACCCCAACCACACACAAATTATTTACAAAGAATGTGCCGCACCACCCACAACCAAACCTAAGACAAGCAGGCCTGATTAAATTGTTCTATTTTCCCAACAATCCATACCTTCAGGGTCCTTCGCTATACAATCTACATGTTTTGAATCTTCCATGATGTTCCCTTAGTGAGGATAAATGACCCTTACATAACCTACTGTTCTTTCAATATGCCTTAAGGCTTGTAGTTCTGTCCTTTTAACTATTAGCCACGTATGTCCTGTTAGTAGTCACCACTGGTGCAATCCTCCATGGGGATCCTGCAGTCATACTGATAGGCAGTTCAATGCATATTCAGTTGATGATCAGACCAACACATCTATGTACCCAGTTGACTCTGGTGCAGTGCCTGCAGCCAGAACACTATGGATGAAAAGACAGAAGAGTTATTGGTACAAATGGGGGAAGTTCTTGCCCCTCTGGTAAGTTACATGCCAGTTTCACATCCTGAGAAAGGATGGTTGCAGGAATAGGTACCTTACCTGGTTTATGATACCGTACTTTATCTGCCAACACTGTTGGATCTGTAGGTTCTACATATAACAGTATAGGGGAACTCATAATTGGCCATAATGATAATACAAATGTGCCCTTTGGAATAGAGTGCTTATCTGTTCCAGGCCATGTTACCTTTACTCGAGGAGGCCAGATACTTGTCAGCCAAGGTGAAACTTGCATGCCTTCTTCTAATCCTCTTCTCCAAGGCCATATTAGACCTACCCAGCATATATGGGGGCTTTTACTCTCCAAGGCCATTCCCATTGTACTGTCTGTCCCTGTTGCAAACAGGTTGTGGCCGGTAAGAGAATATTTCCATTCCTTGCCATATCCTGGCTTCAAAAGCTTATCTTCAGTAGTAATTTGCAGCTGTATAAGTGTTGCAGCCCTATGCAACAGATCTTCCACTGGAGAGGGTCTGCCCTTATGGGGTCTCTCATTTAGAATTCTGACAGTCAGCCATAATCACCGTGTCCAACCCTCAGGGATGGGGGTTGGGCAGATAGCCTTTGTCCCTTTTCTTACAAATGGCCATTGTACCGTTCAATCATTCCCACTGCCTGGGATGATATAGCACATGTAAATTCCTCTGAATAGACAACTGGGAGGCCCACCTCTGAACCTCATGTCCAGTAAAGTGGGTTCCATTATCACTCTTGATGACTATAGGCTGACCATATGTAGCCGTAAGGCTATTCAGTGCCTTCACAGTGTTTACCTGTTCTGGGGCCTTACAAGGCCATGTAAACAGAAGACCAGTAGCCATATCAACAGCTGTGAAGATGTATCTGAAATTCTCTGACCTTGGTAGTGGTCCAACAAAGTCCACTTGCCATCATCCTTCCTCGACTTATTTGCCCATCTGTATGGGGCATCCGCCAGGGGTGTGGACTCTCTTGAGCACATACTGGACAAACATGACAGGCATTCACTACATCTTCCCATTTTACAGGCAAGGCCCATCTTTGAGCTGCCATCCACATGGTTTTACTGCCAGCATGCTGCATTCATCAATGTAACCACTGGGCTACATCAGTAGCTGGGGCCATCTCCAGCCATCTTACCTTAGCCAAGGCATCGGCTTCATCATTTCCTGCACTGGCTAAGGGAAAGTGTCCTGTGACATGGAAAATAGTTACTTTTTCTCATGCCCCAATTCCCATAAATCTTGCCACATGGCTTGTCCCCACAGGGGTCCATAGCCTACCATACACCGTTGATACTTCCAAATAGAGATCCAAAGGGTTAAACTTTTGTACACAGGCCCAGATGTCAGTATAGATGGTTAGTGGCCCAGGCTCATTTTCTATCACCATCCATACTGCTCTCAATTCAGCCACATTGCCCTGTACCATTCAATTGACCTCATTGCCCTGTACCATTTTTATACGACATGGTATCTGTGAAGGGCTAGACATAAATAGCTGTCCACAATGCTGAAGGTCCCATGCTAGAGCCATCTCTAAACCAACCTTACTCTGTGATAGGTACCTGACCCTCATGGAAAGGGGTATCCTCCACCTCCATGGGTAACGGTTGTGTCAAAGTTTCCTCCAAAATCTCTACTGGGCCTAGCACAGTTTGCAATTCTTTGGACAGAGGACTAGTTGACACAGTGCTTCTTTGTTGTATATATGCTCCCCATTTAGACAGAGTGGGAGTCTGAGCTACACCCCTTTTAGGGTTGGTTGCCCACATGCACAGCCAACCTGTTATGGGGTATGTCGTCTTTACTAGGATTTTGGCAGTTCCTATGATAGCTTCATTGGCTATCAAGACAGAATACAGAGCTTCTAACTGCTTTTCTATTAGGGTATAATGCACTTCATCACCTTTCCAGAGCTGAGACCAGAATCCTAAAAGTGTATGGAACTGGTCCCTTCTCTGCCACAAACCCCATCCTAACATCTCCTGGGTTATATGTATGTCTAACTCAAATGGGTTAGTGGGGTTGGCCACTTGTAAAGCCTGTACTTGCTGTATTACCCTTTTTGTAGCCTGATAAGCTTGTTTTACTTCCTCAGTCCAATCCCAGAAAGCTCCTTTCTTTGTTAATGCATACAGTGGGCATGCCATTTGGGCCATATGGGGTACAAAAACTCTCCAATACCCCAGAAGTCCCAAATATGTCTGTAGCTGAGCTACAGTTGTGGATCGAGAGTATGCCTGTATCTTATCTATAATAGCTTCTGGGATGACCCTTGTCTTACCCAACCAGACCCCTCCTAGGAATTTGACTGACAGCCCAGGTCCTTGCACTTTGGCTGTGTTCACAGCCCACTCACATTGTTCCAAATGACTTAACAGTGTTGGAGCTGCCTGGGTTAAATCTGCAAGAGAATCACAGGTTAGCAACACATCATCAATGCAGTGAAACATTGTAACCATGCTGGGCCTAGTCCACTTGGCTAGGTCCTCAGCCACCAGCCCATTGCAGACAGTTAGGCTATGCAGATAACCATGGGGCAATACGTGAAAGGTCCATTGTCTTCCTTACCACCCAAAGGTGAACTGATCTTGGCTATCAGCTGAGATTGGAATAGAAAAAAAGCATTTGCAAGGTCCCATACATAATGATAAGTCCCCAGCTGAGTTGTCAGCTGATCCATCAAGTCATGAACTGAAGGCACAGCTGCCTGCAAAGGAGGCTCTACTTTGTTCAGTTCTTGATAATCTACAGTCATTCTCCAGGTACCAGCAGGCTTTTTCACTGGCCATATTGGAGCATTAAATGGGCTCTGAGCTGGATGAATAATACCAACTTTCTCTAATTCCAATATAGTGGCACTTATTTCCGCATGTCCTCCTGGTAGGCAATACTGCTTTACATTAACTACACATCTTGGCTTGGGTAATACCTGTGGGTCATGTTTAGCATATCCTCATAACACAGGCTTTACTGTCAGTATTCACAGCTGAAACTCTCCAACTGTTGCTCGCAGATACAAACCATAAAGTATATTCATACCCAAGAGGTATTCAGCTATGGGAGATATATATATATATATATAGTATATACATGAGAAGTAACCTTCCTATGCCCAATGGTAATGACATAACTCTGATGTTAGTAGTATGTCCCCCATAGCCATCTATATGAACTGTGGCCCCTGGAAACTTATCTGGATTGCCATATATAAAGCTACATTCTGCACCTGTATCCACCAATGCCAATACATGCTGCACATTACATTCATCCTCGACCAATATATTGCCAATTCAACATGAGGCCTCCGGTCCTTGCCTGCCCCCAAAAGACAAGCACCTTGGCCTGTTCTCTAATTGAAATAGAATGGTTCATCTGCCTTCTTAGGAGCAACCAGAATTTTTTTTAAATCCACTGAGCTTACTTTGCTACGTGTTTCCAGACATTTGATGAAACGCTGTTCCAGGCGCAATTGCTGCCACAAGGCAAACAGGAGTGCATTTGGCTACCAGTCAATTTTCTTTTTATCAACCCCTGCAGCAAGCAAGTCAAGCCACATCTTCTTATGGCTAGTCTTGCTTGGTCCCTTTGGGATAAAGTCCCAAGCATTTCTTGGGGATTTGGTCTTAGCCACTTTTTGGACCCCTTTTGCTTGTCTTCTATCCTCTACTTCAGCTAAGCCAGCTATCATGATTGTTACCTCATGCATAGGATGAACAATGTATGGGGCCAGTCTGGCCATCAGTGACCCAAAGGACTTTGACAGGGCATTCTGCAGCACTATGTCTCTCATGCCGCCTGTAAAATTTTCATTGTCCAGGCCACAAGTGTTCACATTAAACATGGACTGCTGCATCCCCAGCTCCCAAATGATTTGGACCAACTCAGCATATGTTTGCCATTTACTAACAATCTTGGGCAGTTCTCCAACATTTGCCTACATAGTTTGAGCAGCTGCACTCACCCAGTCCATCAAGGAGTGATTATCTCACCCTTGTGCATATCTGTGGCTATTCTGCAGCTGCTGCCTCAGGAATGGGTGTATGGTAATGGAGGCCAATTTCTCCATCTCCTCACCAGAGCACATCACACTATCCACCCCTAGGTCCCATAACCGCAACAGCTAGGCAGCTTGTGTCTCTCCATGTTTCTGCCTGAACTGTTTTCCCAAGTCAACCAATTCAACCTGGGTATATGGGACATAGGTGGTGAACTGGGTCAACTGTGTATTGCCCGCTGTTGGTCCATCTGGTCCCATAGGCTGTTCATGTCTCAATTTCTCATGTACAGCAGGTTGTGCCTGGAGACACACAGTTTCCCCCAACTCACCAGTGGGTTGGTCTTCTTCTCTGGTTTGAGAGGCAAGAGTGGCCAGTCACCGTATGTCATCCTCCAGGATAATCCTCCTTACTTCCAACAACTCTGCTTTCTGCCACAAATCTTGATCAGTTTGCAGCATAGTTAGCAGTAGCCAGCCTCCAGTCAACAGAAAAGTGGCCACTAGGCACCACATAATCAAAGATAGCCACATTTCCTCTCCTTCCCAAGGGGTTTTCTGTTGTAGTTCCTCATCTATGCTTCCTTGCAATACAGTGAGCAGCAACCAGATCCTGGTCACCAGGAAAGCGGCCATAGGGCAAAGCATATTCAAAAGTAGCCACATTTCTTCCTTCTTCCAAGGGCTTTTGGCTCCTGTACCTGCTCAGTATCCTGCCAACAACACCAATTGTAGAGCTCATTTATCTGCCCATATCCTGCCGACTGGGCCAATTGTCAAGCTAAGGCTAGGTCTTGTGCTCACAGACCTCTAAAGTCAATTTACAGACTGGGTCACAAACCCTTCACATGCCCGGCTGGGTCCCCGGGCCCCACACATGCCAGGCTGGGTCACTAGACCCCTGACATGCAGGTCTATAAGCTAGGTAACTGGCTAAAATTTCCTTGGAAGCCATAGGTTGGAAAGCATGGCCACACAGGGTAGACACTTGAGGCAGTCAACACCAGCCAAGTTGGTGGCACCGCCCATTTGCACTAACTCCACCCACACACAACTTATTTACAAAGAATATGCTGCACCACTCCCAACCAGACCTAAGGTGAGGGGGCCTGATTAAGTTATTCTATCTTCCCAACATTAAAGAAGAATTTTCGCACATACACAAAAGATGACTCATGCAGATATAAAATAAATGTTTTAAATCTGTTTATTTTCATTTGAGTAAAGAGATGTTCAGTAATAACTTTTGCTTATTCAAATGTCTTAAAAGTTTTTCTTCCAGTCTTAATAAAAACGTGACTATAACCAAGAAAAAATAACATACATGAAAAATGCCAATAATCAGATCCTATTTCACCAATTTCTGTGTATGACATGATTGTGCTTATTTGCTAATTTTGATGGAATAAAAATGATGAGGCTGGCAAGACTCAACAAGAAGAGAAAGAAAAAATTATTTGTGAAAACACTTGAATTAGAAATTTGGTAAAAGCAAAAAAATAAGAAAGTTGTCTCTGATATGTCTTAGTGTCAGCACAATTTGATTTATATTTCCTGACACTTCTAAACCTCTTAATGAAGACAAAGACAATAGAAAAACACCTGTTAATGTTCAAATCTTAAACAGATGGAATCACAATAAGGCATATCAGAGTAGATAACTCTTCCAAAACATATACATGGTCTGAGAGGCCCTGTTCTAAGTGACTCACATATATGCATTCGTTTAATTTTTTCAACATTCCTGTAAGATAACAGCATTACATAAATGAGAAAATGTAAGAAGTAAGATTTATAAAGTTTATAATATTACAAAAGTAATTTGCTCTTTGCACTTCTGAAATTCTAAGGTGGTCAAAATCAGGTCTGCCTCTCCTCTTCTTCACTGAAGAGAATCTTTATAATTCATGTAAAAATTAATCAAGGAATATTCTTTGGAGAGAAGTTTAGGTCTCACAGGGCTCTCCCTGGGTGAGACTTTTGAACTTTCCCTGATAGTCAACTTTGCCATGTTACTACAGAAGTACAAAACAGCTTTTCTTTTCTGAGTCTTGTCTGTCCCATGATAACTTTTTTCCTAAAAAGGTCTCAGTATAATACCATAATTATTATCACTGCAGCATAAAATTTGTTAAATGAACATTTTTGATAACATGATATACTAGGCATTGTGATATGTGTCACAAGTTAACACAAAAGTGAATAAATATCTCTAGATATGGATAGCTATAGATTCACAGATTATATATATATTCACCTCAAACAAACCATAAGTAAATGACATAATTTATAATTAGGTTATTAGGTAATCAGTTGGAGTTTTAATGATTAGTAAACTAAAAAAACTTAGTTACTATCTTTGAGGACTGTCAAATTTGAATTTCTCATATGCAAGCATCACCAACAGAATCTGTTGGTAAGACAATGCTGAATGTATTACAGGAGTATCCGAGAAAACACCACTTTTCAAAGTTTTGGCAATGCTTCTTATGGAGAGAAGGGAGAAAACTGCAAATTCAGAAGTTAGAACTGAGAATTAGAAATTTTAAGTTTGATTTAAAATGAGTCTTTCAAAGTGAAGGCTTGATTGGGATTGAATCAGCATTATGAAAAACATTCCAGGATTGATGGTAACCATATGGTGAGGATGTTGAGGAAATTCAAAGAAATGTGTCTATTGATGTTTTCCATTGAAGAGATGTCAGGCCTTTCAGGAAATTCCCATAGTGAACATCCAAATGATCTGCTTTAGCCAAACAGTCCAGAAAGAGCAAAGAAATGATAATGAAGGCAGTGATACAGCAAAGTCATATTAATGTAGATAGTATGGTATGGTTTTGGTTCTCAGTATCCAGGCAGAGTATAGGTAGGGATAGACAGGTTTTTGTTTCCACAAATTTAGAATCATATAGAAGAGAAAGACACGAGAATAAATAATTTCAATAAATCATTGTGTATGGTGCCTTGTAGTCACAAGACAACTTCTTAGAAAGCAGGTTATGGAAGGTAGGAACACAGGAAGGTAGAACATAAATCAGCCTGATAAAATACCTCATGGAATGCAGCATTTTGAATCTCCAGTTGAAGGTCCAACTGTTTGCATAGTCTCCTCACTGAGTTATTTTAGAATTTTTTGTTTTTGTTTTTGTTCTTTTTTTGTCTTTTATGGTTGAGGGTCCTACCAGCCTATCCAATCATCAGAGCTGTCTGCTTCTTAAGCATTCCTGAGGATATACTACACTTCCCTGACTTCAGATCCAGCTTTTAAAATTTACTAATGTAGGATTCTCTGAGTCATGTCACCTTTATCTATTTTGGGGAAATTTAAAAGTCCTGTCAATAAAAAGACCCCTCCATACCAATAAAGAAGACAGAATACAGACTACTACTGAGTAAGCATTAACAGGTTTATATGCATGTAAGTTAGCATGAAAGTGTTTATGAATTTATAACAGGATGGACCATACTTTATACAGCAAAACACAAGAAAGAACAACTTCTCTTAACTCTTGAGAGAAAAAGAACTGTACTTTGTGACAGTCTCCTGAATATCTCATGAGAGACTCATAAGCTAATTCTGGAGATATATTTTTACATATTGGGATGTTATTTGACCTGGACCTTGGAGATAACTCTGTATTGTAAAAACTGATGATGGGCTCAATCTCTAGAGAGATTTATTTCTATCTTAAATGTTAAAGTATGGGTTCAGATTCACTATGCCTCCAAGAAAACCCTTAAGAAAAAGAAGCAGAAATGGTCTCTTTGCCTTTGGTGAATGGACAATATCACTTTAATTTATCCTCATACCTATGATTTATTTCTAAGTCACTCTGAGATACCAACACAGACTTTTAAAAACTTTTTAATAGACAGGATATCAAATGTCCTCATCACAAAGGAATGATTAAAGTTTGTAGTGATGAATATGCTAATTACCCTAATCTGATCATCACACACTGTATACATGTATTGAAATATAACTCTGTCCCCCACAAATAAGTATAATCAATGTGTTTCAATTAAAAATAAAAACTAAAAACTTTTTAATAAAGTCTAATTATGAAAATGTGACTAGATACGTGACCTTTGTAAACAAAGAAATTCACAGTACAACAATCAAAATACATTTAACTTGCTTTGTACTCCTTCCCCTGTTTCCTTTCTAGCTATTTTGTGGATTTCCCATATATCTGTCCTAAGAAAATATTATTTTTGATAGGGGAACAAGAAAAAGAAGCAATGATAGAATCAAGCATGGGGTTATTCAGTGCAAATCCCTGCTAGGAAGAAATTTGATAATTTGCTAACTTAACAATTTTGAGCATTTCATTGAAAGGCTAACTGAATTTTCAGTTCGTCACCAAGGTATGGCTATACAGTGTTTTGTTAATGCAGTGCTCCTTTAAATCCTAGCTGCAATTTTTCAGCAGTTGATAAATAATTTTAACTATTTAAAAATACTTATGACACTTCGTATGCTTAGATGGAGCCATGCATCACTGAAATGATCAATTCACGTTATTGTGCTTGCCAATGACCAATAGGATTTACTCATCTTTTTGTTTAATTTTAGCTCAGCACAGTGGGTGGAAATGGCTAGTCATTCCATAATTGCACCTACTTATCAGCATCTGCACTGAACACCTGTGAAATATAAAGATGCTGCTTGTTAAGCGTACCATTTTTGAACCCCTAAATAATAATAAAATTTTGGTATAGTGCCAATAGAGATGATTAAAATTCAAGGCCTGTTCTTCACTAATAGTAATGCTTAAATAATCTGATTACACTTACATTTTAAGAAATAAGTAGAAATGCAAGTCGAGTCCTTCAAACAACTCAAATAAAATTTAACACATTTTTCTTTGTGCTTATTTAAAGCAAAGCAAGTGGGCTACACGAAAAATATAATTTCTCCAAAATCAAATAGGCCACATATAATTAATTATTCAACTTAAAAATCCAGAGTTGGATGGCTGCCAGCTATGGGCTGTGAAGACCCAGGAAAAGTATTTGCTGCCTTTTCAATTCTTAATTGCACAAATGCAATTTTAGCAAGAAAAAAAATTTGAGGGTAAAAAGAACGTTGATATATGTAATGAAAATAATTTGTGCTAATATCTCAAATTATTTAAGCTAAATAATATCATCTGTTTATGAGCACAAAAGCATGGATTTCAAATATTAATGGAAAAGATTAAAGTACTTGTGTGTGTATGTATATGTGTGTGTGTTGCATAATCAATTGATTTAATTATACTCACCAAAATGGCTGTGGTATGAAAGAGATGTTGGTGTGTAGGATTTTAATCTTAATACATGTATTGAGTTTTGGCTTTTGATTTCTCAGACATGACATAATTATGTATGCATCTTAGTCAAACTTGTCTAAGTATGAGAATGGGTATTGTGCATCACCCCAATAACATATTCAATCCTGCATTTTTCCCTGCAAACAACATCAGGAGGCACTTTTTGGTTGAAAGATTCTTACTTGAAAGTGTAAGTAAATTAACATTTCAGTCAAAAACAAAACACACACACACACACACACACACACACACACGGGCACACTAACAAATTTTAAATATAAAGAAATGTAAAAAAATACTAAACTAACTATCCCTTCCTACCTTTTCACTCCCAAACTTTACCAGGTCCTAAAATTTGATACCTTAAAGAATTTCTAATTTTTGATTTTTTTCCTAACTCTTAAACTAACTCTGAAACTCTAAGTAATGTGATTATGCTATTTCTTGATTTATCAAAATCCATCAGTATCTACAGATGCACTCTGATAAAAAATGTGTAATGAGCTCACTTACCATAGTCATAAGTCCTCACACCTTTCTGTTAATTTTTGATTGGCATATTATTTTTTCTTATTGGTTATATTTATAACTTTAAGAAAGATTCAAAATTGTTTCTTCTTTAATAATATCAAATATCTCTTCCTTTACACAAAATGAGGATATTAGTATCCCTGTAATTTCTTCTACCTCCTCTCCACCTTCCGTTTCCTGAGTTCTACCAGTTTTATGTTGCTTTGTATTATTAAGTTTTGTAATATATATACAAGGGTATTTCAAAAGTTCGAGGAAAGATTCATATTATCTTTTAATTCTATTTTTCCATGAGATTTTTGAAATACCCTTGCATCGTCTTACAACCATAATTTAATATTTTCCATTTGTCTACAAATTAAATCTACAGATTGAAATAAATAAATACCATTTACATGATTATAATTATATAAAGTTGGTTCACTGCAGAAGTAAGTACTGCTGTTGGATCTTTAGAAAGAGAAATACTGCATTAATAACCTGAACCACTCCAAGGACGAGATTTCAAGTGTGAAGAATTAATTATCTTTCCTTAAAACTTAACCAATGAATCACAGTAAATTTTAGTTTTATTTTTTAATTTTAATTTTTTATTTATTATTAGCATATTCATTCTTACAAATTGTGATATATCTTTATGTCCTTTTCTCAACCTATCACTTCCCAAACCCCCTCCCTCCCTCCTGCCCATCTCTCATATCCTTAGGTTTGTTCTCTCCTTCTGAAAGCTTTCTTAAAATTGAATCCAGATGTTCTTAGATGGTTGTTTTATTTTGAATAGTTTTGTTTTTTCCTGAAGGTTCTTTTTTCTTTCCCTTCTTTTATAACTGTAAATTACTGTCTCATGTGTTTAAAAGGATTCATTCTCTTAATCATACCATATATTACATGGTATCTACCTTGCTCTTTTTTTTTTTTTTTTTTAGCCATCCTTCCTAGATCACTCTAATCTCCAGCTCCAATCTGGCTCATTGATGTCTAGGCAAGTTTCATAGCTATTACTATGAAGACTTCTCTGAACACATTCCTTTGTCAAGATCATTATTTCTTGAATCTAATATTTTTTCTTTTTCTCAGATTTTTTTAATTTTGCGGCATCAGTTCTTCATCCACTCCCCACCCCCTCATAAAAGGAGATATAAAATAGAAAAACTTTGATTCCTTCAGTTGTCGACCTGTGTATATTTTGCTGTTGGACACCATGGAATAGAATAGAACAGTGATGAGCAGTTAGAGCTTTGAAGCCTGAAGGCCAGTGTTCAAACTCCAGCACTGACACCAGGTGACTTTGGGAAAGTTATTATCCCACTGTGCTTTGAAGCCTGCATCCTAAACATGGGATTATTAGTGGTACCTAACTCACAGGATTAAATCCGTTAGTATATACAGAGATCTTAGGATAATGAATGCGTAGCACCTTGTGAGGTATCTTTTAGTTGCACATGGGTGTCAAGTTCTAGAATCAAGTCATTATTCCTCAAAATGTAAACGCCAGCGTTTCTTTGTGATCTAATAAGTGGGGTTGTTGACGAAATCTGGTCAGTTCGGTTCTTATTCTTTTGAGGTTACCTATTTTTGTGGTTGTTGTTATTGTTTATTGGTTTTCTCCCCTTAAAACTTTTAAAATCTCTTTGTGCTTGTGTCTGGGAGTGGAAACTTATTCCTTTATCATGCTTAACCCTTGTTGGAACTTTGGTAGGATGATTTATGCCTTCCTCTTTGGAAATTGTTCTTTTAATATTCTGAGATTTTATCTTTATTTTTTTTTTCTTGCTTCCATTTCTCTCTTTGTCACTGTCCACATGTAGAAGCAAGAGGCCATTCTTAACTGATCTCCTCGAAATATATTACTCATAAATCTGTTCTAAATACCTACTTGATAATTTTTCTTGTTAATTGAAACAATCATCAAAATTAAAAAATCCTATACATTGATTTAAGAAACTAAAGCATTATTTTAATTTAATGAATTAATTTAACTGTTAAGTAATAGTATTATCTAAATCAATTAAACTGTTTCAGAGCATTCAGAAGGAAATTCAGAATAACACCAAACAATAAAAGTTGTAGAACACACAAAAACACAGTTAACTATAATAATGTGAAACAAATTTAAAATAAAACTATAAAATACTAATAAGATAAATCCAAAATAACATAAGTTTGTCTTAGATTCACTATTATAAAGATGTTAATTTTTTTTTGGGGGGGGGGCTGGCTTGAAGTTCAAGTCTGAACCCTTGACTGAATGTTGATTTTTTTCAAACTAATATGAACACCTCAGTACTCATCAAAATTGTAAATGATTTAGTTCTCTTTGTTTTCAGCATAAGTCATTCTCGATTTTATTGCAAGAAGAAACATGTAAAAATAAGCGGGAAATTTTTTAAAATAAATGTTCCTAGTTGAAATTATTCTTAGATATTAAAAATAACATAAGTAGTAATAAAGTTATTGTAGACAGCACAAAACTGATAAAGTAAACATAGAGATTTAGTACACTATAATTTTTTTCTTTAGATCAACAGGGAATAGTTAAATTATTTATTAGTTTTATTATTAAACTAGCCATTTAGTTGTTAATTAATTAATTAAAAATTAGCAGTTAAGCTCAATTTCATCTTTACCATAACTTCTAAATAGATCAAAAAAGTAGATGCAGGAAATGTGTGTGTGTTGATGCACTTAAAAATATATATATGAATATTTTCAACATTCTAACAATAAAGTTAAAGCCACAAACAACAGCGGGAAAGGTGATTTATCCTCTTGCTGGTTTCCTTACTTGGTGTGTTCCCTTGGATTTCTCAGTGGAGCTCCAGCTCAACATGTGTAAAATGACAATTTCCTGGTGTAATGTGTTTTTCTTATCGAGGTATACCTATTTCATTGTAAAGTATCACCATTTTCCTCATTATCCACAAGATGTATATGACACCTGATTGCTTCTCAACTCAGCCAGTCATTACCAACTCCTGAGAAGTTTGCCTCCAAGTTTTCTTTGGATTTCATCTACTTCTCTCCATCTACATTACCATTATTATGTTCCAAATTACCTTTATCTCTTGTTCGCCCTGAAATCTCTCTGCACCCCTCCAATCTGTTCTTTAGGTTGCAAAGTTATCTTTCTGAAACGAAGAATTGACCCATATTACCACCTTACTGACAAAGACTCTCTCAGACCAAACTCTGTTCAGGCTTTCCTGAATTCTTTTTCAAATAGACCCTGACTTTTGGTTTTCTGCATGAATCTACATTGTCCAGTCTTAGCAAGAATGCTCTTAAGTTGGTTTAGCCAGAATCTTATGGTTTACAGCCATAAGATATGGAGCCATATTCCATACCTTATCATCCTGGATATCTAATTAGGTTCTTGATCCTCTATCATCACTTAGGTGATGTCTGATTACCCTGCACTTTTAACAAGAATCCTATTGTCAGTTTAGCCAGAATTCTCCCCCTACCACTGATGTTTCCTCTTAGTAATTTTCCATCCACCAACCTCCACCCTGCTTCTTGACTATAAATTCTCACTTGCCCATGCTGTGATTGCAATTGAACCCAGTTCTATACTGAGATCTCTTTCCTCTATTCCAATAGTCCTGAATAAAATAGGTTTTACCATTTTACTGTCCATTTCTGGGTTTCTTTTTCTTTTTTCGTTTTACTTTTTTTTTTTTTTTGATATTGTATACAACTCCTCGGTCACTTTCCACTAATTTTAGAAAGCTGGTGGATTTACTTATCATGGCTTTTGGCATGACATACTCTGGTTTCTATCTACTTCTCCAGATTCATCAGGGAATAAACAATTACTGGCACTTTTCTTATGTCCCAGCTGTGGACTCTGTAAAAAGAACCTGATCTTCAGTCAAATTGAAAAGAATCCCATACAGATTATAACCTGTTGAGTCTTATTCATAAAATGAGGATCATAATAGGGCCTTCTGCAAAAGGTTGTTATGAAAGCTATATGAGCTAATATTTATTTATAAAGTGTTTAAAAGAGTGACCAGTGTTTAGTATATGCTAAATAACTATTTAAGAATGGACATCTCAGACTATATTTCAAAATCAAGTTACCCTCTCCTCTTTCTGTTGTTCCATAATCACTGGCCAGATCCTCCAATCAAAAACAAGTTTAAAGTTGAATCAAATAATTTAATCAATTCCTCTCCTTTTATATTCTCTGGTTTTGGTGATATGTGTATTTCTGCCATTATTCAGGCTTGGGGAGGCTGTGTGTGTTTATGGGCAATGGAATACTGATGCTTCCTCCATTTATGTAGTAGAAATTAGGCTCTAAATTTTGTATAATAATGAACTGTACTAACAACACTTATTAGATAGAGTTTTTAAAATATACTATTTTAATTGGAAGAAGCATTTTTTTTCAGAATTTCATTTCATCTTGTAATTCTCAGAAAAATCATTTAAATCCTTTCTCTAAGTATGATACATTTCTAAAATATTTTATACTGAAATGATTTGTTTGGCCCTGTCAAGAACATGCCTACCCAAAACATTTGCCATAATATTTCAAGATGAGGAAAATATGTGTTCAAAAACCAATCAAACATTTGGCAAGACTTAGACATCTCTGAGTGAGTCAAAGTAACTTCTTGGTTCTCCCTTTGCTGTGTTGTCTCTACTGAGTTTAAAAGAATAAGCCCAGAACTAGCTCTGGGCAAAACTATCAAGTTTATATCCATAGCCTGTCATTCAAAGTCCTCACACTTTGTCCCTTTCTTTCCTTTCTATTCTTATCCTGAAAACTGTCAACAAGCACCTTGGTTTTTACTTGTGTTTTTTAGTCTTATTCTCTCACAAGCAGTCCTCCAAAACCAAAAAAATAAACAAAAAACAAACAAACAAAAAAACCAAATTTCTCTTTTTTGCTCCTGGTCTATAGCTCAAGTTGCTCACTCTCCCTTACCCCTCTATAAGCCTAAATAAATAAATAGTTTTTAAAAAAATTTTAAAAATCAGGGTATTCAGAGCCAGTTCAAATTCCACACCAAAGTACTAACATTTGAGTTATGTAGACTCCCTTGTACTTCTATGGTCATAAACATGTAATAACTTAATGTAATCATCAAGGGGCAAAGTCTATTTCCTCTTCCCTTTAATCTGGACTTGGTTTGTGAAATGTTATATCTAATATTGTTTATAGAAGTGACTTTGGGTCCATGCCCCACCCTTACTAGAACTGGCAGCTTTCATTGTCTCCCTTTTGAAACCAGCTGCCCCATAAGAATTTCACTACTCTCAGACCAGTATGCTGGGAAGAAGCCAAGCTGCCCACGTGGAGACACGCTGTGGAACAGCTCTGTGAATGAAGCCTCATTGCACCTTTCAGTCTAGCCCAGCTATCAGCTGAATGCATCTAAATTGATCACCCCATCTGATGCCATAGAAAACAGAGAACCACTCTGCTAACCACAGTCATTCCACAAAATCATGAGCAATAATAATTCCATTTCATGCCATTAAATTTTTGAAAGGTCTGTTACCCAGCACTGGACACTGAAACAGTGACTTGAACTGTTTAGAAGAAACGTAAATATGCAGAGAGGAGATTACAAATAAAACTTAAACCGTTTGAGAATCATCTTTGAATTGTACCTTGCTACGTGCTTATTACTATAGACTTTTTAAATTTCATTAACTGGGAGATTAAACACTCTGCCTTTTCCCCTTACTAGCTTTAGAAATTTGGCCAGATTACTTAATTTCTATGTATCTTAACTTTAATCCTCATTAAAATGGAAAGATAACAGACTTGTGAGTCAAGGTATGTAAAGAGTTTATAACATAATTTACAAGGGTACTTCAAAAATTCCATGGAAAAATAGAATTGAAAGATAATTTGAATTTTTGCATGAACTTTTTGAAGTGACCATGCATACAAAGTGCTTAGAACAATACGAGGCATGCAGTAAGGCTACACAGGTGTTGCAATTATGATTATTGTCATGATTCCCAAGGAATATTAATTCCATAAGAAGGATATAGGAAGAATTTTTCTAGAAAACTGTTACTATATGAGAAGCCCCAAATAAAAACATTCTTTTCAGATATAAATACTGTGAAAGAAATTTCACTTTGGTTAGTCTAAAGAACTAATATACTTTCTCCCATACTTCTGCTTTTGCTTTCTTATTAATAAACTTCAAATTCAGTTTATATTTAGCAGTTGCAAACATTTTGAATATTGAAAGCAACTCATTTTTGTTCTATTTCTTCCAAATCTTCCTCAAATATTAATTTATATTTTCAATAGTCATAATATTTAAATTACTATTTATAATTTTATGTTTTTATCTTAAGTATGTATTATAAATTTATTCATGAAATATATGAAGTGCTTCTATATTCGATGCTTTATACTAAGTGCTACAGATGTAAAGAGATGAAAATAAATATAAAACTAAAAATTAGAAAAAAAAGATCCTTGAATTTATGGAAATTATGATTTAACAAAGAAAACTGACAAAAATTATAAATTAATTTAATATTACAATAGTGATTTTAATAGATGGATACTGGGTGCTCTGGAGGGCATTCAAGTGGATAAATAATCTATTTAGAAAAACCAAACAAAAGATCCTCAAAGAAGTAACAACTGAGCTAAATTCTGCAGGAAGAGAAGGTGATACCAAATAAAGTGTATGTGTGTGTGTCTGTGTCTGTATAACTCAGAGTACAGAAAGCTGTCTGGGAGTCAATGAGGCTGGAGAGAGAGGTAGAGGCAAAATATACATGCCTGTGTACTGTAAAAATTTGGGAGTCAGAGGTAGAGTTCAGGTAGATATAATCAGATTCAGGTATGAAAAGTTCACAAAGTGGAAAAAAAAAGTAAATGTGGATCAATAGAAAAATAACTGAATAAGTCACTGTCCATTTAGCCCATGTAATATTTTGTAGCCATTGAAAATAATGAGTTAGAGAAGTATGGATTAATTTATAGTAATATCTATAAGTAATTTAGGAAAATACAAAAATGAAGCAAATAATTCAATATAGTATTTTTAAAAGCACTGAATATTAAATATAAATACATTGTATGAGTGTGTGTATATGTACACAACTACATATGTATGTAAATTTATAAATGAAGAACAACATGGAAGGGTACAATATATACCAATTTTTTTTTTTCTTTTAATATGGGTTACATGGAGATAGAGAGGAATGGTATGGGTAGAGATGGAATGAGAGGAAACGAGGAGAAAAGCAAAGAAACTGAAGGAAAAGTAAGACTATAACACAAAACGCATGCAGGTATCTCATCAGACATGCATTTAATTAAAATCACATATATGTTTACCTATGTTTTAGTAAAAGTTATTATAGGAAAAGGAAAAAAAATCATTGGTGACATCGCAGAAAATATGTTGTTTAGGCTAGAGAGTAAAAGAGTGAGACTAGTAAATATATTCTAATGTTCCAAGTGAGAAGTGGAATGTTCTTGCATTAAAGTAGTGGAGTATAACTCAGATGGATATTTAGTAGTTAAAATATCTAATATTTGGTGGTGTATTAGATATCAGAGATGTCCAAGCTGACTTCTAGTTGGTTTGTTTGCTTGTTTTAACTGGTACAGATACATTCAGTGATATAAGAAACAGTGATAGAGAACCAGGTTTTCAGAGTGGTAGTTCTGTTTAACATACATTTCATTTATGATGCTTTGAGACAATGGGGTGGAAATATCAATTAGATAGTTGAATGGTTGGGTTTGGAACTAAGAGGTTAAATTCTGGAAGTCAAATTTATGAGTGATCAGTGTATAATTAATAACAAAAGCCACAAACAAGGTTAGACGACCATTGATTTGGGAAATGAAATGAACACACTTACAGGCTTGCAGCTGATCAGACTCAACAGCTGATCAGGTAGACACCTTCAAAACTGCCAGACCCTGTGATGTATACACCTCCTCTCAAACCAATGTCTGAATGGGTAGCAGCTTATTCTCCCTACAACACCCTCTAGAATGCCACTGGGTCCTGCAGCATCTATACAGGCTTGCTCCAAGCTCGGCAGCTAAGCCAGTAGCCCTCTACAGATCTACCAGGAACTGCTGCAACAGTGTATATCTACACACTGACTGGTAGCAGATCATACACCCCAACAAGAAACTGCCAGGGGTCCCTTCACCTAGGCCACAAAGGAACCCGCTGACAACTCTAAGACTGAATACAGCTGAATAAGTTGCACGAAGGCTACAATACCATGTTCACCCAGATCCAAATTAAAAATGCTGGACCCAAATGTCAGCATAGAATACTTCTGCAAGAAAGAGTCTCTCCCTTCAAAAACAACTCATAGAATTAAAAGAAATGACTACACCACCATATGTTCAGATGTCAATGCAGAGATATGGGAAACATGAAGAAACAGGGAGCTTGACTCCCCCCAAAAAGGACCACTGTTCTCCAATACCAGACCCCAAACAGCAGGAAATAGATGAACTGCCTGAGGAGGATGAATCCCACAGGACAATACTAAGGAAACTCAAAGGATGGATGAAAAAATAGATAGAAATCACAATGAAGTCAAAACAAATACAAGAACATGTATGAGAAATTCACCAAAGAGAAGCAAGCAATAAAATAAATAAATAAACAATGTAGAAATCCCAAAACTAAAAAAAATTCATTCTAAGAAATAAAAAATACAACTGAGAGCATAAGCAGTGGGCTAAAATAAACAGAAGAAAGAATCTCTGAACTAAAAGACAGGCATTTTGAATTAACACAGTTTGACCAAAAAAAAAAAAAAAAAAAAAATAGTGAAAAGAATTTTTAAAAATGAAGAAAACCTGCAAAATCTTTCTGATAACCTTAAGCATGCAAACATCTGTTTTATAGGTGTACAGGAAGAGATAGGAAAAGGCATTGGAAGCCTATTTAATGAAATAATAGCTGAAAATTTCCCAAATACTGGGAAAGAGATGGTTTTACAGATCTGAGAAGCTTGAAGATCTCCAAATAGATTCTATCCAAACAGGACCTCCCCAAGACATATTGTAGTCAAATTATCAAAAGTCAAAGACAAAGAAAGAATTATAAAAAAAGAGAAAATAATCAAATTACCTGTAAGGGAATACCCATCACACTAACAGCAGACTTTTCAACAGAAAACCTACAGGCCAGGAGAGAGTGGAATGATGTATTCAAAGAGCTAAAAGAAAAAACCTGCCAACCCAGTATTCTGTATCCAGCAAAGCTTTCCCTCAGAAATAAGGAGAATAGTATCTTTCCAAGACAAATAAAAAATGTGGGAATTCACCACCACAAATCAGCCCTTCAACAAATTCTCAAGGGAGTCCTATATCTGAAATCAAAAGAGAGATAGAGGTCACCAAAAATACAAAAGAAAGAATAAAAACTGCAAGTAGAACAGATAAGTAAATGAGAAAGAGAAAGAAAATGCACTTTATCACTACCAAATGCCAACTCTTGCCACTCCTATTCAACATAGTGTTGAAAGTACTAGCCAGAGCAATCAGGGAAGAGAAGGAAATAAAGGGCATCCAGGTTAGAAAAGATGAAGTCAAACTGTCCCTGTTTGCACATGATATGATCCAATATACAGAACAGCCTAAAGACTCTACCAAAAAAAAAAAAAAAAAAAAAAAAACCTCTTAGCAAAGTTGCAGAATACAAAATTAACTTGCAAAAATCAATGGCATTTCTATACTCCAAAAATGAACTAGCAGAAAAGGAAATCAAGAAAGCTAGCCCATTTACAATAGTCATGAAAAAATAAAATATCTAGGAATAAAGTTAATAAAGGATGTGAAAAATCTCTATGACAAAAATTACAAACCACTGTTGACAGAAATTAAAGAGGACACCAGAAGATGGAAAGATATCTCATGCTCTTGGATTGGAAGAATTAATATTGTGAAAATGTCCATACTACCTAAAGTTATCTACAGGTTCAATGCAATCCCCATCAAAATTCCAATGACAATTTTCTCAGAATTGGAAGAAACAATTCAATTCTAACTTTCATAGGGATGAACAAAAGACCCCAAATAGCCAAAGCAAACCTGAGCAAAAAAATAAAGCCAGAGTCCTAACACTACCTGACTCTAAATTATATTACAAAACTATAGGAAACAAAACAGCATAGTGCTGGCATACAAACAGACACACTGACCGATGGAACGGGATAGAGAATCCAGAAATCAATCCATACACCTACAGCCATCTGATACTTGGCAAAGGCACCAAGTCTACTCACTGGGAAAGAGACTGTCTCTTCAGTAAGTGGTGCTGGGAAAATTGGACATTCATATGTAGGAGAATGAAACTAGAACTATACCTTTCACCATATACCAAAATCTACTCAAAATTTATTAAAGAATTAAACATATGTCCTGAAACAATAAAACTCCTTAAAGAAAACATAGGGGAAACACTCCCGGAAGTAGGATTGGATACAGACTTTATGAATATGACCTCATAAGCACAGGCAACCAAAGGAAAAATAAAGAAATGGAATTACATCAAACTAAAAAGCTTCTGCACAGAAAAAGAAACAATTAATGGAGTGAAAGGAAACCAACAGAGTGGGAGAAAATATTTGCAAAATATACATCTAACAAAGGAATAATATCCAGAATATACAAGGAACTCAAACAACTTAATAGCAAAAAAAACAAGTTACCCAAGTAAAAAATGGGCAAAAGAGCTGAACAGGCATTTCTCAAAGGAAGACATACAAATGGCCAACAGACACATGAAAAAATGCTCAACATCACTCAGCACTCAGGAAATGCAAATCAAAATCAGTTTGAGATACCATCTCTCTCCAGTTAGGATGCCCAATATCTAAAAGACTGACAATGATAATTGCTGGAGAGGATGCAGAGAAAAAGGAACCCTGTTACACTGTTGGTGGGACTGCAAAATGGTGCAATCTTAATGGAAAATGGTATGGAGTTTCCTCAAACAATTACAGGTAGATCTGCCAAATGACCCAGTTATTCCACTGCTGGGTATATGCCCAGAGGAATGCAAATCATCATGTCAAAGGAATACATGTACTGCCATGTTTGTTGCAGCACTATTTACAATAGCCAGGAGTTGGAACTAGCCTAAATACTCATCATTAAATGAGCAGATAAGGAAAATATAGCATATCTACACAATGGAATATTACTCTGCTATCACAAAAAGAAAAATACTACCAATTGGCAGCAACTTGGATGGACTTAGAGAAAATTATATTAAGTGAAATAAGCCAGGCACAGAAAGAGAAATAACACATTTTCTCACTTATTTCTGCAAGCCATTATAAATAAATAAATAAATAAATAAATATACAAACAAATAAATGGGGGGTTGGTGGGAAGAAGACACAAAAATCTTAATAATTCCTTGATTTTGTTAAGACAAGTAAACAGATATGATGTTGATGGAGCGGGGAAGTGGGGGAAAGAGGGAGGAAAAGAAGGAATTAACAAAGGGACATGAAAATCAACTACATTGTATATTGATAAATTAAAATTTTTAAAAATGCTTAAAAAATAAAAAAATAAAAATAAATAAAAAATAGTTATACTTGCTGTACCAAAAACAAACAACAGCAACATAAAAAAAAAAATTAAAAAAATACGCAACAGCAAAGACAAACAGTAAAATATAAGGAAAGGACCATAACAGGAAATATAAATCAACAATAGAGGAATTAATAAAATGGCAGGAACAAGGCAATACCTTTCACTAACAACCCTAAATGTAAATGGACTAGATTCCACACATAAAAGATATAGACTGGCTGAATGGATTAAAAAAGTAGACCCAAGAATATGCTGCCTGCAAGAAAAACACTTCACTAATAAAGACGCATGAAGACTAATATTGAAGGGATGGAAAAAGACATTCCATGAAAATGGAAACCAAAAATGAGCAGGAGTTGCCATAGTTATATCAGATTAAATAGACTTTAAACCACTATGTACAAAAAGAGACAAAGAAGGAAATTATATAATGATAAAGGGATCAATACAGCAAGAAAATATAACAATTATAAATATATATGAACCCAACATTGGAGCACCCAGATACATAAAGCAACTCTTATTGGATCTAAGGGGAGAAATAAACCCCAACACAGTAATAGTTGGAAACTTTAACACATCACTCTCAGCATTGGACAGATCATCTAGACAAAGAAGCAGCAGAGAAATATTGGATTTAAACAACACTTTAGACCAAATGGACTTGACATATACAGAACATTTTATCCAACAATGACAGAATATACATTCTTCTCATCAGCACATGGATCATTCTCCAGGATACACCACATGCTGGATCACAAATTAAGTCTCTACAAATTTTAAAAGATTGAAATCATATGAAGTATATTTTCAGACCACAATGGAATAAAATTGGAAATTAAAAATAAACAAAACTATGGAAACTATACAAATTTACAGAAACTAATCACATGCTCCTGAACAAAGAGGACATAAAACAAGGAATCAAATTCCTTGAAATGGATAAAAATAAAAGCAGAACTTACCAAAACCTATTGGATACTACAAAAGTCATACTAAGAGAGAAGTTTATTGCAATAAGTGCTTACATAAAAAGAATGGAAAGACTTCAAATAAACAACCTAAGATTAAACCACAAAGAACTACAAAAACAATCTAATCCCAAAACTAGTACATGGAAAGAAATAATTAAGACCAGAGCAGAACTAAATGAAATAGAGACTAAAATAATGATACAAAAAAATCAATGAAACAAAATTGTTTTTCTGAGACAATTAGCAAAATATCAAGGCTTTGGCCAGACTAACTAAAAAAGGAAGAGAGATCTAAATAACAAAAATCAGAAATTGGAAAGGAGACATTACAATTGATACCACAGAAATACAAAGAATCATTACAGATTATTATGAACAACGATATGCCAACAAATTCAAAAACCTGGAGGAAATGGATAAATTTCTGGACACATACAAGCTACCAAGACTGAACCAAGAAGAAATACAAAACATGAAAAGACCAATAACAAGCAATGAAATTGATGCAGTAATCAGAATTCTCCCAACAAAGAAAAGCCCAGCACCAGATCACTTCACCACCAAATTCTACAAAACCTTTACAGAAGAATTAACACCAATGCTTCTCAAACTGTTCCTAAAAAATTGAAACAGAGGGCATTCTCCCAAATTCATTCTATGTGGCCAGCATAACCCTGAAACCAAAATCAGACAGACACAAGAAAGAAAAGAAAGCTACAGGCTAATATCCTTGATGAACATAGATGCAAAATTCCTCAACAGATACTAGCAAGTAGAATACAACATTACATCAAAAAAGATTATACACCATGATCAAGCAGGATTCATCCTAGGGATGCAAGGATGGTTGAACATATGCAAATCAATAAATGTGATACACCTCATCAACAAAAGGGAGGACAAAAACCATATGATTACCTCACTAGTCCCAGAAAAAGCATTTGACAAAATTCATCATCCCTTCATGATATAAACTGTCAACAAATTATGTATAGAAGGAAAACATCTTGACACAATAAAAGTCATGTATGACAAACCAACTGCCAGCATCATCCTGAATGGGGAAATTCTGGAAGCTTGTACTTTAAGAACAGGAATGAGACAAGGTTGCCCACTATCACCACTCCTATTTGACATAGTACTGCAAGTATTAGCCAGAGCAATCAGGCAAGAGAAAGAAAGAAAGGGCATCCAAATTGGAAAAAATGAAGTTAGATTGTTACTGTTCACAGATGACATGATCCTATATATAGAAAAGCCCGTAAGTCTACCAAAAATCTTCTAGGGCTCATAAACAAATTCAGTAAATTTGCATGATACATAATCAATACACAAAATCAGTAGTGGTCTCACACAGCAATGACGAACAAGCAGAAAAAGAAATCAAGAAAGCAAGTCCATTTACAACAGCTATCACAAGAATAAAATACCTAGGAGTAAGTTTAACCAAAGAGGTGAAAGATTCCTACAATGAGAAATACAAAACTCTGCTGAAAGAAATTAAAGGGGAAACCAAAAGATGGAAAGACATTCCTTGTGCACAGATTGGAAGAATTAACATTGTGAAAATGACCACACTACCCAAATCAATCTACAGATTCAATGCAATTTCCATCAAAATGCAAATGCCATTCTTCACAAAACCAGAAAAAAAAAATAATCCTAACATTCATATGGAAGAACAAAAGACACCAAATAGCCAAAGTAGTCCTGAACAATAAATAAATAAATAAATAAAACTGGAGGAATTAAGCTACCTGACTTCAAATTATACTACAAAGTAATCATAACCACAACAACATGGTACTGGCATAAAAACAAACACATGGACCAATGGAACACAATTGAGAACCTAGAAATCAAATTACATCCAACTGATCTTCAACAAAGTCACCAAGAACATACGTTGGGGAAAGGACAGCCTCCTCAGTAAATGGTGCTGGGAAAAGTGGATATCCACATGTAGAAGAATGAAACTAGATCCATTCCTCTTGTCATATACTAAAATCAACTCAAAATGAATTAAAGCCTTAAGTATAAGTCCTGAAATTATAAAACTCCTAGAAGAAAACATAGGACTGGGCATATATAAGGAAGACCCCAAAAGCACAAGCAACAAAATAAAAAAATAAAAAAATGGCATTATATCAAACTAAAAAGCTCCTGCACAGCAAATGAAACAACTGATAAGTGAAAAGACAACCTACAGATTGGGAAAAAAAAATTTTTTTGGAAACTATACATCTAACAAGGGTTAATATCGAGAATATATAAGGAATTCAAACAACTTCACTGTACAAGAACAAATAATCCAGTTAAAAATTCAGCAAAGGGACTGAATAGACATTTTTCAAAGGAAGGCATACAAATGGCAAATAGGTGTATGAAAAAATGCTCAACATCACTAATCATCAGGCAAATGCAAATCAAAACCACATTGAGATATCATCTCACTCCAGTTAGAGTGGCTGTTATCAACAAGACTGAGAATAACAGATGCTGACAAAGATGTGGAGAAAAGGGAACATGTCTACATTGTTGGTGGGACTGTAAACTAGTACAGCCATTATGGAAAAAAGCATGGGGTTTTCTCAAACAACTATAAGTAGAACTACCATATGATCCAGAAATCCCACTTCTGGGTACATTTCCAAAGGAATGGAAAGCATTGTGTCAAAGGGATACCTGCACTCACATGTTCATCACAGCTCTATTTACAATAAATAGTCAAGATATGGAATCAACCTAAATGTCCATCAACAAGACAACTGGAAAAGGAAAATGTGTGTGTGTACACACACACACACACACACACACACACACATACACACACAATGGAATACTACTGAGCCATAAAAAAAGAATGAAATTCTGCTATTTGCCTCAACATGAATGAGCTTCAAATAATTATAAGTGAAATAAGCCATGCACAGAAAGAGAAATACTGCAGGTCCTCACTTGTAATTGGGAGAAAAGAAAGAAAGAGAGGGAGGGAGGGAGGGGGGGGGGGAAGGAGGGAGGGAGGGAGGAAGGAAGGAAGGAGGAGGGAAGGGAAGGAGGGAGGGAGGGAGGAAGGAAGGAAGGAAGGAAGGAAGGAAGGAAGGAAGGAAGGAAGGAAGGAAGGAAGGAAGGAAGGAAGGAAGGAAGGAAGGAAGGAAGGAAGGAAGGGGAAGGAAGATCACAATAAAATATTGACCTTTCAGAAGGAAAGAACAGAACTTTAGTTAATAGAGATGAGAAAGGGGGAGGAGGAGGGGGGTTATAGAGTAATTGAGTAAGGGATGCAGAGTAATTACAATATGTAATGATGAACATGCTAATAATATAGATTGTCCACATCCTTGCCAGCATTTGTTTTTCTCAGTCTTTTTGATAACAGCCAGTCTAACTGGGGTGAGATGATATCTCAATGTGGTTTTGATTTGCATTTCCCTGTTGATAGTGACGTTGAGCATTTTTTCATACACCTGTTGGGCATTACTTAAAAAGTAATATTATACTCCATTCAATCTGACATTTTATTATATATTGTCATGTATTGTGCTCATTTTCTTTTACAGATGTGCAATGACAATCCTGTAATTCACTTGTTGGCCAATTTACAGTATTTCTTTCATTGAGCGCATTATATTGCTTCAGTGAGTCCTTGCTGATAATTCTTTGCTCATGTTATTATAATGGCTTCAAAAAGGCATAAAAATCGAAACATGCTTTGGATTATCAAAGTTAAATATTAAGTATTTCCATGTGCCAGACACAGGTAGTTTTATTTGTATTAACTAGTTAATGCTCATTATAATTTCTTAAGGAGTGTGTGCTGAAAGCACACACACTTTGATTTCCTCCAAAGCCCTTATTCTTTCAAATGTCATATACTATTCAAGTGCAACACTCTCATATGAAGTCATGGGTTTCGTTTCCTTTCTTGCCATGTTCTTAACTCACTGTTGAATCTTATACAGTCACTTACAGTCTCTGGACTTCTGTTTCTTCATATACAATATAGAAGGAGGTGGGGTTGTATACTAGCTGCTTTCTAAATTTCCTTTCAGTTCTATGAGTCAACACATAAATTTTTCTGGGTCAACAATCATCCAGTTTTAGTGGATAATTGACATTGTTAGTGTTTTAGCAATGATTTAGGAAGTAACTGCATAACTTCTAGAGTTAATGCTGACCTCTACTAAGAATGTTAGTGCCTTTTGTTTTCAAGAGTGAAAGTATGTATATGCTCCTTTATTAGTCTTTTTTTCTGGGATTGTTTAAATTTCTCTACATTGAAAATTTTGTTTTCTAGTTTGTTCCACTTTCTAGCATTTAGTTCATACATTATTAAACACCCTGACATTAGTTTTCTAGGGCCATAACAAATTACCACCAACTGGGTTGTTTAAAATAATAGAAATTAATTCTCATATTTCTGAAGTCTAAGTCTGAAATTAAGGTGTTAATGAGACCATGCTTTCTCTTAAGGCTACAGGTATTCTCTCTAGAGTATGTCCTAACATCTCTTGCAATATGGATAGGCTGAAAAGTGTCCATATTCTCAAATGCTGGTTCTTTATTGTATAATAGTCCCTTTGCCATTTTAAATCTTTCTGCTCATATTTTACTATAAGCAGCAAGGAGAAACCAGAACCTACTTCCCACACTTTGCTTGGAATCTCCTCAATGTAATATTTAAATCCATTGCTTACAAACATTACTTTGCACCCAACACTAGATATTGATTTAGCTAAGTTTTCAATAATATACTTCCCATTTCCTTCTAAGACCTTACCAGAAGTACCTTTAATGTTCATATTTCTACCAAGAATCTGTTCATGATGATTTACGTATCGACTAAGACAGTAGACGCTTTCTCTCCTATCCTCTTCACTTCCTTCCGAAGCCTCACCAAAACTGCCTTTGATGTCCATATTTCTATGAACAATCTCTTCAAAGCAATATAGACTTTTTCTAGCATGCATCTAAAAGTTCTTTCAGCTTTTACCATTACCCAATTTCAAAACCAATTAAATCATTTTTTAGATTTTTTACAGTAGCACCTACTACCGAGGCAAAAAAATCTGTATTTGTTTCCAAGGACTGTCATAACAAAGGACCACAAAGTAGGTGGTTTAAAACAACCAAATTTTTTTTCTTACTTTAATGGAGACTAAAAGATTGAAATCAAGGTGTTAGCAGGGTCAGGCTCCCTCTGTAGTCCCGGTCAGAGCACATCTCCTGTCTTTTCCTGGCTTCTGGTGGCCCCCAGCAATCCTTGGTTTTCCATGGCTTGTGGTTGCACAACTTCAGTCTCTGCCCCCTTCATCACATGGCTTTCTCTCCTGTGTGAATCTTCACATGGCCTTCTTACATCAGTACCTCGCTTGTTGGTGTTAGGACCCAGCCTAATCTAGTATAACCTAATTTTAACTAATTACATCTGCAAAGACCCTATTTTCCAAAAAAATAAAATAAAATCATAATCTGAGGTTCTGAGCAGATGGTTGTTGGGGGGGGGGGGTGGACCCATAATTCAACTCAGTACAATCCTCTGTTGGCCAAAAACTCTGAGACACAGGGTAAGCAAAACATTACAAATTTTTTTTTCCTGCTTGCAGATCAGGAAGGAAGAGTTTGAAAAAATATTTTGGGTTAGCAATCTACCATATTAACTGTGGAGCCAGAACTGTGTTGACTCCAAACAAGAGAATTGTGGGAAAGTGATGGAAAACTCATTCCTCAGGTGCTGTCACTATTATTTTTACCAATTCCTAAAAAGAAGAAACTGAGAAATATAACGTTAGAAATTGTCTAGAACAATACTATTTCATTCAGCTTAAGTCAACTCTATATGAAGGGTAAATACATACTCAGATAGGACTAACTTTATTAAAATTACATTTTATAAGAAAAACTTTTTATTTATTTATTTATTTGTTTATTTATGTATTTATTTATTTATTTATTTATTTTTACATTTCAAGTTTTAGAAACTTTATGGTAAGAGTATAGTTGGATTTACCTTATTTATATATCTGTATAAAAATACCACTATTATAAAATGAATGAGCTTGGATATAAACTCACAAAAATAAAGCCATGATGCAGAGTTTCCTTCACTTAGACTTTCTGAAGAAAACCAAAGCTGAGAATGGTGTGCCCACATTCTAGGGTGGAAACACCATGCCATTTACTACTTATATTTATATGTCATGATTCACAGGGTATATGCAATTCGCTTTGAAGACATTTCGAGACTCATTCACTAAAAACGAACAAGCAAACAAACTGATAAGGGTTCTTAAACTGTGTGACAAAAGGAAAAATATCTGGTTGATGTTTCATCTCTTCTTGAATATCATTTGTACTTTCCTTGCTCTCTTCTTGCTATAATATTCTCTTCTAGGTTTAGAAACCTTGTTAATTATAGAATATTTTCAATCTTTGCTAACGTACTTACTTCCTGTGAAGTCTTTTATGAGCCTAGTCAATGTCAATAGGTGACGACTCTTCTTTGCTATTAGCTGTGCTAATTACATACTGTCTGATTTGCTTATTAATGAAGTTGAATGAATGTTACTAATGCATTGCCTTCTTCTCCACAATTCTAGTTCTCAGATCAGAGATCTTAACATTAATCTCTCTACTGAACCTAATAATTAGATGCCCCCATTGCTTCTTGCTCTAATATTAATTTTGGCTTTAACAGTAAAAGAGACCTGATATGCTGTGAAGGAACACTGAGTACCTGTGTTGCCTAGTAGGTCACAGGTTTCATTGGTTTTCAGCCCCGTTTGTTCTCAATTTTGTCACAGGGACTAGGTCTCATTTTTTTCCTGCTCCCATGTTGCTGAGGAAAATCATTTTCCCTATTGCCAAAGTTTTAGATAAAATGTCCAATTATACAAATTACTCCCTGAAATTCTTGCCCCAAATTTGCTTTTACATAAGAAAATACTCAAGAGTAATTTGAGTGTTCCTTATGCTGGAGAATATTTGAGTCAGTTTTTTTCCCACCTGTTGTGAATACAATGTATTGGGATTTGTGTCTGTATCATTAAGAGATTTTGTGAATTAAGTAAATCCCCTTCCCAAGCCATAAGCATAACCTTGTTCTTTTAACGTGTTACAAATTTTCTATATATTGTTTCAACATACAGGTTATTAAACTGTTAAAATATAACAAAAGAGAGTCGGGCTTTCTTTGCTCTGGGAGAAAAACAAAACAAATAACAAAATCCTGGGGGTTTTCTTTCATAACAGCAAAGTGATTTTAAAGTAGTTTCATCTAGCAGCATTTACACATTTTTAGAAACTAACACTCACACTCAGGGAACTATTCAATTTCTAAGGTGAAGCACCCACAGAGACTTTCTCTATCAAAAGACCTAATTTCAGCACATACATTTAAGTCTTTGCTACAAGATATCCAAAGAGAAAAGTGAAAAAGCAAATGCTTTCATTTTTATAGATAATCATTTTTCATAATATGGTCCATGGATCAGCAGCATATGTAACATGTTGGAAATGCAAATTTTAAGACCAGATTTACTAAACACTCTTCAGGGTGTATTCCAGAAATTTTGTTTTGACAAACTTGTTGGCTATGGAAATGTGCCCATCAGATCTTCTGGTGCAGGAAGCAGGATTAGTCAATGGCCCCAACTGCTGTCCTTTTGGATCTGTCCCCTCTTTTGCACAAAAACTGCTCCTAGCCAGTGACTGAGTAGAGTAGGTATATTAAATGAGGTGTATTTCTGCAAGACGCAGGACTCTTTTATCTAGAAATTTTGGTCCAATTTATCAGTCTTACCAAAGCATTTTTAGAACTACGCTGCAGTCTGAGACCCTTCATATCAAATAATTTTTTCTTTCCTCCTCCTTCATTGGGGTCACTCTTACATCTTGGTCTGAATGCTTTCCATAGATTCTCTGATGCCCTCTCCTTCATCTTTATCAGGCATTTCCTCTGATGCCTCTCATGTACTGTTAATCCCAGTTTAGCATCAGTTCATCAGAAGACCCTAACTAACCCAAGTGGTGCCAGGAATGGTCCAAGAAAACAGGGGTTATGGATGGAATCTTTGGCGGACCTAAACTAACAATCTCTTCAAGTATCCCAGTGCACACTAAAGTCTGAGAACCACTGCTACAGATTTTTTTCCATTTTCATTATAGTTACCAATACTTAGTGGATCACAGCTCTCATTTTGAGAAAATTAACAAGCGTATTTGAGGGTGTCAATCTTTGGAGGCTGACTGAATTTAAGGGGAAATTGACAAAGGCAGCGTTTAACTATATCTATTAAATTTCGAATCAAACTGAACAGCAAAAATAACTGAAATTATTATCTAGCAATAAGACACATGCTGACACAGAAATCCTGTGCAAGGTAAAGAGAATAAATCAAGATAGGAAAGAATTCCTTGAGAATAAAGGAGTTCTGTGGAATGATAAAATCAAAAGTGTATTCTTGTTTCAGTTTTTTAGCTGAATGCCATTAAACTATCCTTCCATATGATCCTCTGAATGTGTATTATCTTAAATCCTTTTTATAATATTACTCAGGTTATTACATTCCCAATAAACAAAGTGTCAGCCATGATTATGCAACATTCTAAATGGGAGCACATTCTTATGAAAAGCCTTCAAATCATCATTGATTCCATGTGAAGAATTGGATTTTTACGTTTTACATCTTATAATTCTTGTAAGAAGTGTTAGATAATTTTAGAGTTATTACTGAAAATATTCAAGAATAAAATCCCTGATTTCTAAAATAAATATGCTGTGAGAGGGTGGAGAAGACTCTTGCAATATTCTCTCACTTTCACACATGCTGTCTGTAGATATTACTTCTTATAGAAAGAAATATTTTTTAAACACAATTTGATATTGATTTTTTCAATTACTTAAAACTTTGCTTTAGTCCTTTGTGGTCAAGGATGGCATGATACACTGTTTGCTGGACATTGCTTTATAATCTGTAGCCATGAGAAACTGAAAAATGCCTACTCTAGTATCCAGGCATTTTCTAAATTAGAATTTATTCCATCATCTTGGTAAACCCTTACCTTTTTTGTTTGTTTTGCAGCTTTACATTTGCAACTTTTTAAAAGTTTTAAGTGATTTTTTAATGTAAAAGTGTCATTGAAAAGCTCAAACAGAGCTTATTTATAAAGTTAGGTTTGCCACATGAAATATATTTGATGAAATGCCTGTTTCCATTCTTTTTGATATTTAAATAGAATTTGACAATTCTAGACTATATCTCAATTCTGACATCCATAGATAATATAATCTTTTAAATAGTCTTTTAAAATAATCTTTAAGGATAAAATACAATAACCTAAAATGATATTTTACCTGAACTTTTAATTAGCAGATCAGTTTTGAAAGGCAATCAAGCATAAGAATTAAGAATTTAGGTTCTAACTTTAGCTTTATATCCTGTCACTTACTGCAAATGTCTTAGACTTTTTAAGGTTAATCTTTCTCCTCCGTGTAATGGAATAATGCTAGCATATACACTGAAAACCCTCTTATTTTAATGCTATCACTGCAGAAAGTTTGTAGGTTAATAAAAGATCAAATAAGTAGGAACATTTCTTTAAAAACTCCACATACAGGCCTAAAATAAAATATATTAGCTTACAACATATAAGTATATGTTTGAATGCCAATAAACCATACTTGAATTAGGTTATAATAAATGATGTTCTGATGATATCATTAAATAAACCATAGCCATAATGTATTCTCGTAAGAAATAAAGTCTCTGTGTGGGGTGATTTAAATACATCATTACAACTTTCTTTCATTCTTTTTACACTTGCCTCTCCAGTGCTTGCTTGACAAATTTTTGAGCATCTCTTATTTATTGAGTTTATGAAGCCATGCAGGAAAGTTTTCATAAAATGTAATTTATTTTTATTTTCACTTATTTTTAAATAACTTTTGTAAAATGCACAAATATTAAATATATAGCTTGATATATTTTTTACATATGTATACACATTTGTAACCATTATACAACTCAAGATATGGAACATTTCTTTCACTCCTGAAGTTTTCTTTATATCCTTTATCACTTCCATTTAATACCTTCCCCCCCAAAACATAACCACTATTTTGACTTCTCTCACCACAGATTAGTGTTTCCAGTTTTGAACTTCATGTAAATGGAATCACACAGTATATACTCTTTTGCATGTAGCTTTTTTTCACCCAACGTAAGTCAATGAAAACCTATTTTTGCACTCTTTTTATTAGTTATCTTACTATTTAAGTTCTGCATTTGCAATGACAATGACCACTAGCAAAAATAGGGCTCTCACTAAATGCAAATGAAATTTGATAAGCATACATGATTTAGATTATTTAGGTAACAAAATTTGAACTTTTTGAATTGATGATATTTAGAGGGCATTTTGAAATTAGGGTTAATTATGGAATTGGTTAAGACTTTTGGGGATGTTCAGATCCAGAGAATGCATTTTACACATGGGATGGATGTGAATTTGGGGGAAAACAGAGGGAGGATTATAATGGGTTGAATAGTTCCATGCCACTCCACCCCCCCCCAAAAAATGGACAAAAAATTCTATGTTCACCCAGAGCCTTAGACTATGACCTTATTTGGAAATAGTGCCTTTGCAAATGTAATCAAGTTAAAATCAAGTTATACTATGCTAGAGTGGGTCCTAAACCCCATATAACTAGTGTTCTTATAAGAAGAGAAGAAGAGATGGAGACACAAACACAGATGAGAAGGCCATGTAAAGATTGAGGTAGAGATTGAAGTAATGCCAATGGATGCCAAGCATTGCTGTGAATCATCAGAAACTAGGAAGAGGCAAGGAAGGATTCTTCACAGGTAACCTTCATAGAACGTCCATAGGGAGCAGAGCCCCACGGACACCTTGATTTCAGACATCTAGCTTCCAACACTGTGAGAAAATACATTTCTGGGGTTTTTTAGCCATTAAGTTCCTGGGTCATTTTCTATGGCAGCTCTAAAACCTAATACAGAATGCTTTTTGTTTTACTTTTATTTTTTGTTAGTTTTACATCTTATAATGCTTTATGTTCCAATGCAATTTAAACACTGTCAACAAGGTTAGTGTCTTTCTAAAACACCTGTTCAGAGTATAACTTTTCTAGTTCAAAAAGCATTCCATTTCTTAAGTGTTACAAGTTCATTATTCTGGAACAAAGTCTTTCAAAATCAGGAACCAACCTACCACATTATCCTCATTCTCATTCACTTGCTTCCTTCCCTTCTCATAAGGTATTTGTCTTTCCCTCCCCTGTTTTCTCTTTCTCCTTGCTCCCTGTACATGTGCCCCTGATCTGCAAGGCATGCCCATCCCACTTTTCTACACCAAAGCCCAGCCTCAAGATGTATACACCATAAAAGTTTGTCTATCCCAAGCATTTGGCTTTAATCACTTTGATGATTCTGTTGTGATTTACACATTATTCCAGCAGCTATCATGCTGTATTTTAATGACATAGCAAAGCAGCTTTTCTTATCCTTCCTTCCTGCTATACCCTAGTACTTGCCGAGGTTAAGGCAACCTAGCAGGCTTTGTCATATAACTCAAGCCACACTTTCACTCTCTCTTTTAAACATTGTAACAAGATCTAATTTACAAACTATGCTAGCAAGAGGAAAAGTTCTGGGTCCACTTTATATAGCTTCCTTCAGGCAAGCCTACTGTCATGGCCTCTGCACATCCTTCCTTTGAGCTCTACTTCTGAAATGTCCCGCTTTCTTCTCTCTCTCATCCCTACCCAAGAGAAGAATATGACTATCACCTGTACATCCCATTCCCTTAGCTTTCTCTCTCTCTCTCTCTCTCTCTCTCTCTCTCTCTCTCTCTCTCTCTCTCTCTCTCTCTCTCTCTCTCTCTCTCTCTCCCCCTCTCTCTCTCTCTCTCTCTCTCTCTATATATATATATATATATATATAATTCAGCCTCCCCAAACTCCTCCTCAGAGCTATAAACTATAATATAGAAATCCTTTCACAACCATCAGTTATTACACTGATATTCTCATGAAGCCTTCTCTCCCAGTCTTCCGGCATGTTCCCACCTGGATGGGTGGCTGGTAATAACTGCACCAGAGCTGATGTCCTGGAATTTTGTTTGTGAATTATCCTAGGATTTGCCCTTCACTTCTCTCCATTTTGGGTTCCCTGTTTCCTGAGCCTCTGTATTTCCTCTTCTTGATTTATATTCATTGGTCATAAGCACATTCCAGGAGATTACTGAGTGCCAGGCAGTAAGTCTAAGAACTTCATGTGCATTTTTCTTATTTAATCCACACAGTTCAATCCTGTGCCGTGAATTGTACTATCATTACTATTTTACAGATAAAGAAAACAAGCCTTAGAGAAACTTAATGTTTCCCAAGGCCATAGAGCTGGTGAGCTTGTACTTAAAACCAGATCAATTTGACTGTACTTTAATGCTCTTAGTCACCATACAATAATAATACAACAGCAACAGAAACTCTCAGAAGAGGTTTCTGTTTATTTAATTTTTTAAAGTCATATTGTAATAGCAACTGAGTGATATATGCAAAAACGTAGTTCAGGTACAAAGCCATGGACTAGATTTAAATACACCAATGAATCTAGCTCTAGTTCTTCTCTAGGAATACTATTATAGGATACATATAAGAACATGAATAAATGAGCAGATTGCAATATTTTGTAGAAGTTTTGACAGCAAAAATGAACAGAAGACATTTTAGGTGGTTTGCTAAAAAGGTTTTAAATTTCTATTTTTATGTGAAAGAATATTAATGTTAAAATCATCACTTAAAAAATTCCATTTCTATAGCATTATTTGAAATCTTGAGTAATGAGTAAACATCTTTAAGAGTGAATTCACTGTTAATTTTAGGTCTGAAAATGTGAAACATTTTGCTTACATGAAACAATGTTAAATATTTTCACCAAATACAAATATACTTTTGTTTTAAAATTGGAGGATTAAAATTTGTTCAGGTTGAGATGTAGATATAAAAAATAATGCATACAAAAACTGGGTTTTTTTCTAAATAATGATAAGTCTTGTATAGAAAGCCTATTAAATGACATATAAACCAGATAATGCAGGGAAGAGAAAATGTTTATACAAAATTGCCGCAATCTGCAAAACTATACTTTCCTTTATTCTTTGCCTTTTCCTTCTCATTTGTATAGAATGGAAAAACATAGGAAGATCAACTGCAAGTTCTGTTGTCTCAAAATTAGAGACAGCTGCATTTTAACCCCAGCTGTATACTTACCAGCTGTGTGCTCTCAGTCATTTCAACTGTGTGATCTCAGTCATCTCAGCTGTGTGATCTCAGACATTCAACTCTCTGAAAACAGGCTTCTTTACTTGCTGGATGAGTAATAATGTACGTACCTTTGTAACATTAGTTACATTAGGTAACATTAGTTTGGACTGTAGGCAACAAGGAGCCAATTTAACAGCCTTGTGCAATACAGAAATGTACTTCTTTCTTTTACAAATATCTAAATGTATGCAGTCCAGAGTGTATGGAGGCTCTGCTCTATCATTCCTGGTGTGTGGCTCCAATTCTCATAGTCCAATATGGAAGCGTCCGCATTATAGGCAGCAAAGCAGGAGAAAGATAAAATAATGACTTCTACATAAGCCATACTTGCCAAAACGCAGCCTTGTGGCTGCAAGAAACATACAAGAGGAATTTGAGAATATAATCCTTATTCTGGGTAGGTATGTGCTCGGCTAATTTTAATGGCAATGAGACAACACAAGTTAAGAATACCAACTCTCGAATTTGATTACCTGAATTTATAACCTGGACTTGTCACTTACTTCCTGTTTAATCTTAGAAAAATACAAAAATTCTCAGTGCCTTCGTCTCCTCATTTGTAAAATAGTTGTGAAGATTTCATGAGTTATAACATAAAGTATGGGCTGGCTGGTTTGCACACTTGGTCAGAGCATGATAATAAGGTCAAGGGTTTGGATCCCCTTACCGGCCAATTCACTAAAAAAAAGAAGCTAACATGTAAAATACATGTCATCTGAAGAAATGCCAATAAGTGTTAGATCTTAATATTACACCTTAAGATCTCATCTTTGCATTTACCAAGTTATAATGATCTATTAATTAATGCAATTAGTTAAGCACAATGAAGAAATTTTTCTTCTGTAAAAAAACCAAATGTGTACAATATGTTCTTATATTGTATTTGGCTAAAGATAGGTAAAAATATCTTGTATCCCCCATTGACCCATGGCCTACCATTTAGGAGCCATCAAAATAGACCAGTGGACCCATGATGAGGCCCAAAAATATATGTATTTTTTATTTCATTATAAAAATGTATTTTTAATTCTGTAATTTTATTTTCATAATAACCTATAAAATAGTGTAAGGATAATCTAGAACTTTTGAAAACACCCAATAGTAGAAAATGTGGGCATTTTGGTTACATTCATGATCACATTCATACCAACATATATCGACCTGGATGAGATGGTTAGTTTTAGATGTCAACTTGACTAAATTAAGGAATATTTAAGTAGCTGGTAGAGTATCGGATTAGTACAACACGATACTGTACTCGTATCTGAGTATGTCTGTGAGTGTGCTTCTGGAAGAGATTGGCATTTGAATCAGTGAAATGAGTAGGAAGATCTGCCCTCATCTAACTTGGGTGAGTACCACCTAATGGGCTGAGGGCCTGGATGGAACAAAAAGGCAGAAGAAACATAAATCCACTCTCTCTCTTCTGGAGCTGGGACGCTACTCTTCTCTTGCCCTTGTACATCAGAACTCTAGGATCTTCAGCCTTTGCACTCCAGGACTTGCACCAGTGCACCCCCTACTTCCACCCCCACCCCAGATCTCAGGCCTTCAGCCTCAGTCTGAGAATTACACTATTGGCTTTACTGGTTCTGAGACTTTCAGATTTAGGCTGAGGCATACTACCAGCTTTCTTGTTTCTCCAGCATGTCTATCATGGGACCAGCCTCCGTAATTACATGAACCAATTCTCCTAATAAATCCCCTCTCTTATATTTATATCTACATCTACATCTATATCTATATCTACGCTTACCTATCCTCTTGGTTTAGTCTTGCTGGAGAACCCTAATATAGTTGATAATGATTTTACAGTTGAGATAGAACAGAAGTATATGCTACCCAATTAAAAAAAGGAATTATCTTGTTCTATAGCAATCAAACCAATTGCAGGCTTTATGATCTTGGGCAAATTATATAATTTATATATGCCTCAGTTTCTTCCAAAATGAGGGTAGTAATCATATAATAGTACCTACCATATGAATTTATAAGGCAAGCAGAATAAGTTGATTCAAAAAAACTGTAAAAAAAGTTGCAGATTTTATCCTTGGAAGTTGAATTATTCCTGTTTGCAGATGAAATAATCTTACACATAGAAAACCTGAAAGATTCCAACAAAAAAGTCTATTAAAACTAATAAACAAATTCAGTAAAGTTGCAGGATACAAAATCAGCATACAAAAATCAGTAGCATTATTTTTATTTTCTTTCTACCGAGTATTTTATTTTTTTATTTTTTTACTTTTTTTCTAAAAAATGTATTTATTTATATATTTATGATTATACATTTTTATGGGGTACAGAGTGGACCATCAGAATTTGTGTATAGTATGTGTGGGGAAAATAGGATAATTTAGTCAGGCTCCCTCCACATTTCTTGTAAATAAGTTGCGTGTGGGTGGAGTTAGTGTGCATGTGCACCAATGTATCTTTTCAGTTAAATGCTTTTCTGTGTTCTTCAGTTTGTGAAGCAGAAGCTGGCCGGCAGAGCTCGCATCTAAAAATAGAGCATGTTTGCTCTGCTGGCAGCTGCTCAGTTTCAGTTTTTCTTTGGACTTTGCTAGTTGCAGTTGAGTTTCTGAGTTTCTCTTTGTACTGCATAACTCCTAGTGTTGTGTGTGTTGAATAAAAACTATTCTTTCTTCAACCAAGGCTCCAAGGACCATTTTGCTGGTTACCTAGCTCATAGACCTGCATGTGAAGGGATTGTGAACGGGCTTGAGGGGTCTGTGAGCTTCAGACCCAGCCCTAGCTCTACAGTATGTGATGTTTAAATTGGTATTATTAGCATGTTCATCATTACAAATTGTAATTACTCTTTGTGACCCTTACCCAATTACTCCCTAAACTCCCTCCTCCTCCACATCTCTCACATCTAATAATTATAGGTCTGTTCCCTCCTTCTGAAAGTTCAACATTTTTTGTCATTTCTTTTTTTCTTTCTTAGCATTCACTTATGAGTGAAGACATACAGTATTTCTCTTTCTGTGTCTGGCTCATTTCACTTAACCATAATTTTTTGGAAGCTCACTCATGTTGCTGTAAATGGCAGAATTTTGTTCTTTTTTATGGCTGAAGAGTATTGCGTTGTGTATATATACCAAATTTTCCTTGTCTATTCATCAGTCGTTGGACATTTATGTTGGTTCCGTAACTTGACTATTGTATATAGAGATGCAATGAACATGGGATCGCAGGTATCCCTTTGATGGGGGTATGTCCATTCTTTTGGGCATATATCCAGAAATGGGATTGCTGGATCGTATGGTAGCTCTATCTATAGTTGTTTGAGAAACCTCCATACTGTTTTCTATAATGTCTATACTAATTTACAGTCCCACCAACAGTATAGAAGAGTTCCCTTTTTTTCACATCCTTTCCAGCGTTTGTATGCCAATAGAGAATTATCTGAAGGAGAAATAAAGAGAACAATTCCTTTTACAATAGCTACAGAAAAAAAAAGAAAATCTAGGAATAAATTTAACTGACAAAATGAAAAATTTCTGCAATGAAAACTATAAAACACTGATGAAAGAAATTGAAGAGGACTCAAAAAAAAAGTGGGAAGATATCCCTTCCTCATGAGTAGGAAGAATTAACATTGTTAAAATGCTCATACTACTCAAAGCAATCTACAGATTAAATGCAATTCTTATAAAAATACCAAAGGTATTCTTCACGGAAATAGAAAAAAAACAGTTGTCTTTGTATTTGCCAACTTGCCTTACTCCATCAATAGTAGTAGTAATGATAACCATGCAGACTTTATTATTATTATTATTATTATTATTGGTTATCAATAGAGAGTTACATATGCCTCAGTTCTAACCTTTTCCTCATGAAAACACACACACACACAGCTTTAAAGCGTTACCAATATTTGCTTAATTGAAACAAGCATCCTGAACTGCTCTCTTGGAGAGTGAATAGCATTTATTTATCCTATTTCTAGTTTCTTCTGGACAACTTGGGTAGCTGTTCAAAAGTAGCCTCAAAATCTAGTTGTTGTTGGTTTTTTTTAATTATAAAAAGGTAGTATCGTGACATAGGAAAATTTGACAAAGGGAAAATACCAAGCTAATTAAGTAATTAGAAAAAAAAATACCCAAATTGCCTTTTTCTAACTTAAACTTTTTGGCATTTGGTAGATGAGACCTAACCAGTGAAACTATCTATACAACCAAGGCAAATGGGATGAGTATGGAATGGACTGTCCAGGAGATACCAGCCTTTCTTCTCAACTGTGTCATCCATCACCTTCTTAAGTACACCTTCTGAAAGGAGTCATTAAGAAATTTGGGAATCATGATTTCTTAAAATGAGATATTTGTGTTTTTACTGTACAGTCGTTAGAGTTCTTTATATATTCTGGATATTATTTCTTTGTCAGATGTATAGTTTGCAAATATTTTCTCTCGTTCCGTAGGTTGCTTCTGTGCTCTGTTGATTGTTTCCTTTGCTGTGCAGAAACTTTTTAATTTGATATAGTCCCATCTGTTTATTTTTTCTTTTGTTGCTTGTGTGTGGTATAGGTTGGGTAAAGGGCATAAAGAAAAATCACAATTTGTAATAATAATAATATGCTTATAATCAATAATATTAAACTTAAATAAATAAATAAAGTCGTAAAAAAAAAAGGAATAAATTATATTTTACCTAAAACTGCAATGGGGCATGTTCTGCCTACTTGTGACTATTTTATTTTCATTCACTTGTCCATATTAGACATTCAAAACTTGGTTGAATAAAGCTATGAAATAGAGGACTATTTTCTGAATTTTCATACATTGAAATATAATCTGAAGTTCACAATATTTTTTCATATCTATCTAAGTAAGATTTTTCTTTATTTCTCTTTTGTTCATCGTAGAAAAGATATGTAATGGGGATGGTTTAATTTACCTTTGAAAATACCTTATTTTAAAATTAGAACTTTTTTTTTAATCCTAACTCCTTTAATCCTAATTCTTTTAATAGGAATATATCTGGATATGTATAGAAATATTTCTTTTTAAAGTGTGACTATAACTTGACAGCTTTTTAATTTAAAGAATATTTAAGTCTTCCTTAAGGTAAGAAAAATTATCTCCTAATATTTTTCTGGGTACTTGTTACAAATATGTTCTGGAGCTCTCCAAATAGCCATAAACTCAGAATATCTGAGGTATATCTAAGGAAAAAAGCAGGTTGGCCAGGGGAACCTTTTATACATACATTTTTGTGTAAGTATAGTTATATTTATACATGTAAATGAGAGAGATAAATAAATAGATATGCATGAACAGAAAAAGACAACTTATACACATACACATGCACACACACACACACACACAATTTTGTACGCAGAGAGAAAATTTGAGCATGTTGTTTGCATATACAGCACAGTTTTACTCTTCATATCTTAATCATCCTGCCATCACAGGTGACTGCATTCTGATCTCTTTCTAAAGCTACTCAGGACACTGAATGAGGATGTTGGTCATCATTAGACAGTTGCACGTCCTGTAGCTCCTCATAAAATATATATATATATATATATACACACACATAAATGAAATGACATTGATCTAATTGTAAGTGGGCTATATGTTTTTTAATAAGTTTAGCTATGGAATGAAATGTTTAACAGTCTTCTGTAAATTCGTGTTTATCATTCTTATTTAACTAAAAACTACCCAAGTGAAACATTTGCCAAAAATGATTCAAAGTGTTTTGTCTGAAAATAGAGCTATTATTTGATTGCATTACCCTAGATCTAAATTTGTAAAATTTAATTTTGAAAGGCAGTTCAGATTTTTACAAAGAGGTTTACTCAATCTAGATAAAAATCCTCCCAGGAAAGTGAATCACAAATTCCTTTATGTTTTGCTGGATATATTTTTTAATATTACATCTGAATTTTTTCTCCTTTTAGCTTTGTGGATTTGTTGATGATATCTTAAACTGAAACATATTCTTTAGTGAATTCTCTACTAAATTACAAGATTTTATTAAAAACTTGTTTTCAATAAATTCAATTTCTTTAAGTGTTTCTGGTAAGAATATGTGTAATTTCTTAAAACTCTCTTTTCTTTTATAATGAATTTTATGTGTGTGCCTGATACCACCCTACACTCAGTAAGGCACACTTTGAGTTTGTTTTTTTTACTTATGAAGAAGTAATTAGTATTATACAATATTTGTCCTGAACGTAATTAGTAATGCTGAAAATAAGCCAGTGAATCCCTAAAGAATTTAGTAGGAAGTAAACATGAAGAAAATAAGACCATGTGCTGTGAAGGGGATTACTCAGTGCCTTGTTATGTGAGAACATTTGTGTGTTTTGTTCAATACTGTATCCCACCTGGAGTTTTCATTGAATAAATGAATAAATGTTATATGGATTGCAAAGCCAGGGCTAGGACTTGGGCCCAGCTCCAACTTCCTCTGTACTGCCTCTGACAGCCATGCAGCTTTCAGTATTACTGATTTGAATAAGAAATTTATTGCTTTAGAAGACAACATTATCTGAAACCCATAAAATTATCCTGACACTTAGAATTATTAATCTGTTATTACAAATAAAAGGTATTCATGAATATTTTCTGGTTGACAATCTGGTTTATGCTACCAAATTGGAATAAAATATATCTAGTCAATAGCTAGATATAAAAATCTGCTAAATAAGTTTCTTTTATGTAATTTAGTGGTTTCCAAACTGGAGGTGTACATAATGATCCCTTAGAAGCATGATGAAATATTGTATTTACATTGATTTTTGTGTAAAATATTAAAAATCAAACATTTATACTAATTATTATTTAGATTGACACTGACACTGTCATACACCCATGTTTTTGTAGGCAGCTTTATGGTTCTCAGTTGTCTTCCTTAACTCGTACTATACCTACCCTTATCCCCCTTCCTCTAGGTTGAGAAACAGAAAGTACTTAATGAATGTGCAATGTGGGCCCAGGCTTAACTGAAACTAACATATACTGTTATTGCAATGGGCATGCTTATGACTCTTTTATCTTTCTGTCAGAAAAATGCTGCTGAACAATGTTTTTCCTCTTTTCTCCTTCCTCTCTCAAACACATTATAGTTAGCTTCAGATGCGTTTTTTATTCTTTGTCATAACAGGCCATGGAAAATCTGAATAAAATGATTGATCTGGAAGTGGGACCCCATCTGTTAGCTCATCACACAGGATATAAATCTTCAAAGCTGAAAATTCGCAGGGATAGATATATAACTATTCTGAGATAAGAAAGAATATTCAAAAATTGAATGAAGTAATTTGTCTAAAAGAAGCATCTGGAAATACAGGGATATTTATATAAGTTTGATGCATTTGTAATAAATGTTGAACAACTATAGTAAAATCTTTTTTTCTTTTTTTAATGTGCATCTTGGTTTATTTATTTAATTTTTACATTCCAGAGGATTTTATTTTATTTTTTTTTTATTTATTAAGAATATTCATGAGATACAAGGCTAATTGTCACCCCTCCTCCCCATGATATGAAGACCAGATTCACATTGGGGCATATCTAATTTTGAAATATTACTTAGAAAAAGTTAACCTAAATTTATTCATTCACTCAAGACATTAACTAAGATTGGTTACAGTATCTTTTTTATTCATAAAACCCTAGTTTAAAAAAATAGTATTACTGGTAGTGATAGTTCTTTTTTATTCATAGTTATCTGGGGAGAGCTATAGGATCCCATACTCTTGTAGGACTAGAACTACTAGGATTTTGACTTTGACTTTTTTCTTTTAACATTTTGTTTCTATATCAGATCTGTTATCAATTTCTGTTTCTAAAAATAGTGTTTTTCCTTTAATTGTGTGCCAAAGTGTAGTAGGGATTCTCTCAGATTTAAATATCTGGCTATCAACAATTTTTTTCTTCAAATTTTAAAATCAGTAGGCCATTTGGCATATTTAGTACACTTAATAAATGTGAAAAAGTTACTTTATTATGATGTTTATTGCTCAGATTTACTTGTTATGACTACAACTGAAAATTTTTTTAAATCCCAAAATTCTTTGCAAAGATAATAAAAACTTAAGGAAAGTGGACAAAATGTGAACTTGGTCCTATTACTCTATTTCTGTTGGATAGAAAATGCTAATATGAAATTTCTTGCCTATTTGAGTAGAATATGCTTTCAGCATTCTTTCTCATTTCTACATTGTGTCTGAATTTTTCACATTTTTTTAGTGGGCATTTTACCAAAAATAGTAATACATTTTGAAGAAATGAAAGTCTTATTAACAACACAGTCTGCTAGATTCGGTACCACCGTCATAGTCAGTGGGGCATGTGCTTTTGAAGGGTTTCCAAAGAGGCTGGGTACTTGTGCAGTGAGGTAAACAGCACCGCCTTCCAACCAAACTTCATGGGCAGGCTGGGTGGTTCCTTGGCTTTGCTGGAAAGACTTTAACCATAGTTATGCCAGTCACCTTGGAGCCTTCTGTACAGTGCTGCTGAATGAAAAGCAAATGGACTGCATAATTTATCCCTGAAAATTCAAAGATTAATTCTTGGGATAATTATTTGACATTTATATTTGAACCACTTTTTTTGTTTGTTTGTTTATTCACGACATATTAGTGTTAGGTCTGGCTTTGACTGGTAAGCAGGCTCATGGGCTTTTATTTGTCCTTCCCTCAGGGTTGCATAGACTGATGATAGCCCATTCCTTTGACATAAGTCCAAGGTCCCTAGATTTCCCCATACAGTCATTAGTGTGGCTGCTAATCCCCCTCAACATCCCTTGGATGCTTCCCCAGGGACCCAAAGTAACTTTCTGATATTCTGCCTAATCTATATACTAAGCCAGACTATCCTAAATATATTCAGAGTTTCTAAAAATTATTTTAGTCATTTTCACATGATGTTAAAATGGACAAATAGAAACACTTATTTGTCTCTTATCTGATTTGACTTAGATACAGAATGGTTTATATACAGACAGAAACAATAATGCATTTATTTAGATTGAGGGATGAGAGAAGTATTCTATACAATCAAAGCTTCTTACTCAAAGGAAGTATGTCTATTATATAAAATCAGTTTCCTTATAAGGTTGAAGTCTTAATAATATGACAATTGTTTGGGAAGTGAACAGTTTTCATAACAATTGTGAACATTCTTACTCTTAAGTATTTGCTGTTTTCTTCATAGGATTCTCCTTTCTCACCAGTTTATCTTTTTTTTCAGTTGTGCATTTACTCTTCCTATGGAGCAATCTGCATATTTACACCTGGGGCTGAGAACAAGGCTAGTAAGCAGATTATGTGGAATATTAGTTTTAAACATTATGGGCTCAAGAATAATAAGCAAGCCTTTTAATTTACATTATGTGTCCTGAGTTTTAAACTAAGGTTGGTTTAAAATCCTTCCTTCAGGGAAGATTTTTATTGGGAGTACATTTAGATCATGTGGAGATACATGTTCAAAGTACAGCCTGCCCAAGTGACTATCAGGAGGAGGGAGGATGTGAGTCTTTTCACATGAGTGCTTTTTTCCATCTTCACTGAGCCTGGAAATAGGAAGCATAAATAATAAACAGAAGACTATAATTACAAAAAAAAAAATGATGTGATTTGTTTATTTCGATTCCCATTGCAAACTAAAATTTTCATAGGTGAAAAAGTCTGTCACTTCAAGCTAGTCTTTGTGAAATGTTCCCAAATCACTTGTGTGTAATTTGCATGCATATTTTCTACTAATGCAGTGGAAATTGTTTGAAAGAAATAAATTCTAGGGGCACATTATACATTCCAAAGTTGCATGCCCTCGGGTCATTGCACTGTTTGCTAAAGAAAATATACTGCAGAAAAATATTAATTGGCTGTTAACATAGTATAGGTAGAGCACTACACTGTCTGCATTTAAATCTCAGCTCCACGATTAACTACCTGTATGTCTCTAGCAAGTTATTCAAGCTCTCTGTATTCCCTCACCTGAAAAATGGGATAATAATAGCACCTACCTTAAGATTGTTTTGAGAAAGAAATATTTAATATGAGGTAAAGCCCTCAGAAGTGTGCCTGACTTAAAGGACATGTTTACCACGTTGCACGATGGGGCACAATTTATGTTGGATTCTTTGTGATCTGTGCCTGCCAGAGCACAGCATAGTATGTGAATGGTGTTCTTTGACATTTGCTACAAAACTAACTTGTATGGAATGATGTAAATTAGCTGTTATTATTTCGATTTATGCTGGGGTTACCTTACTTCTCAGTTTGCTCAGGCAGGACAGAATTGGTTTATTTCTGTCTTCCTTGTAAAATTATCAGTAAAAACTCCTTTTATTCTCAAAATCCATATATTCAAGCCTATTTAGAAAAAAATTGCTAGCTCATATGTTTTGAACTTTAATGGAGAATATTTTACTTTTTTAAAAATTTTAATATATTTGGATTCAGACTTTGTCAAGATTACATGGCCTATTATACACAGCTTTTCATTAAAAATTTCAGCATTTCTGAAAGTTTTCACATCATTAACCCCATGAAAAGTGATATTTGCATGAAATATTTAACTAAATGGAAGAAATTTGGGGGCACACATAAGAAGGCTGGTAAGAATTTATCACATATTCTTTAAATTTATACAACTAAAAGAAAAATAGATATTAGGAAAGACATTAAACATTAAATTTATATAAAACTTGAAAATACAATCTTTTCATTTTTCAAAGGAAAGCTGGATCTTGCTTCTATGTAAATAATTTTTATATCAGATTTTGTTTTTTAAATGGTTACACATAGTTCTGACCAAAGTGTTTAAAAATAATCTTTTCATTTTATTTATTGCTACCATCAGTGATAAATATGACACAAGTTGGTAGTAACAAATACGAAAAAGAAAAAAAAATGTATCACTCATTGTCAGGAACATCTTTCGCACTATTAATCCAAAGGTTAAATTTATTTCTTTAAATTATACATCAAGGCATAATTTTCTTGATATATAACATTTCATTTTTTTAAAAGTGTCATGTTGAAATTTCTTGTGAAAATGAATTTCAAAGTATTTTGGACCTCTTCATATCAAGAATGTTAAAGTAATAATAAAAATTTCCCTAAATATACAGAGTTGTTCTATTAGTCTGGTTTTTTGTTTGTTTGTGTGGTGTTTTTTTTAATTTCCAAGTCTCTTCCTCAAAGTTAGATATCCCTCCCTCTGAATTCATGTACTTCACCAGCATGTTAACCTATGTTCATGGTCCTGTCAATTTCTATTAAGTTCATTCATGCTTTCATTTTTTAAAGTCAACAACTAACTTTCAACAAATCTTTCAAGTAGGAATCATCCTCAAATTTTTGAGCACATAAGCTCCTTGTTTTTCTTTTATTTTTAAATATAAAAAAACAACATTATAGAGGTATAATTAATATATAAAAACTGCACATATTTACTTTAAAAATTTTTATGAGTCTGAACATATGAATATATCCATGAAGCCATCACCACAATCAAGGTATTAAACACATTCATCACCTCCCAAAGTTTCTTTGTGCCTGTTTGTTTTTGTCTGTTTGTTTGTGATAAGAACACAACATAAGATCTACCTTGTAGCAAATTTTTTCAGTGCACGATAGAGTATGGCTAACTATAGGCGCTATGTTGTACAACAGATCTCTAGAACTTACTTATATCTTGCATAACTGTGATTTTATACCATTGGAAACAACCTCCCATTTTTCCCTACCCCAACCCCCAGACTCTGGCAAACACATTCTACTCTCTGCTTCTATGAATTTGACTATTTTAGATACTTCATATTAGTGGAATCATGCAGTATTCGTCCTTTGACTGGTTTATTTCACTTAGCCTTATGTCCTCCAGGTTCATCTGTGTTATCCCATATGGCAGGATTTCCCTCTTTTTTACAGTTTTACAGCTGAATATTCATTACACACACACAAACACACACACACACACACACACACACAGAGTATATATACAAAAGGATTGAAATTAGGATCTTGAAGTGATATCTATACCACCATGTTTATTGTGGCATTATTCACAACGGTTAAAATAGTTAAGATATGGAGACAATCTAAAAGTCCATCAATGGATGAATGGACAGAGTGCATATACTATTCACATTGTCCTTTTCTGGACAACCAACACTTCTGTATAAAATAGTAGAGTGCTTATACTAAGCCCATTTTCTTACATCAAAGCTGGAAAGAAGCAAGTCTAGCAATCTTGGTTTCACCAATTAATCAATTTGACATATTTATTTATTTAATTATTCAGGTCTACAGGATAACATTTACACATGAGAGCTTCTCTGTGACTAAACCATGCTTTATTTGCATCTTGGTGTTTTCTGAATGAAAATGTAAAAACATGTCTCCTTTCTCTCATTATAGCAACACGATCATTGCATACACTCACTCTTATTTTTTAAAGTATTCATTTGGTGTTTGTTTTGAAATATTTTTGTAGAAAAAGTTTTTCAGGAATTGTATCTAGTGCTGCTGACTTTGCATAGGGACTAATATCTGTAAATTCAACAATTCATAATGTAATCGTCTTAAATCTAATAATCATCTGGATTTGTGTTGTCCGTATGTCATCTGACATGTTGTTCCTTCATGTCTTAAGAGTTTGTTTCAGTAGTCAATGTTTTATTCCTTTGCTGAACTGGTGTGTAACATAGCACTGAAAATTGCAAGTAGACTAGAGAAATAAGCAATTGTGCAATTGTGTGTGATATTTTAGATTTAACTGCTGATTGTAAGTATTTTCTAAACAGCTTCTGAGTTTGATCCAAAAATTTTGTAACTGATCACGTAGAAGCAGAGTGTTCCTTAATCAGTTGCTTCAAAAAAAAAAAAGTTGAAATGAGATCAACTTAATTTTATTTTATTTTAGTTTTCGGTCAGGTGCTGATGGTTCGTTTAGCACCATTTCTTCACTTCATAACTTTATCATCTAGATAAAGGCTTCAGGGTAAGGAAGAGAAACATACTGAGGAGTATGAGTTAAATTTGAGATGATTCTCATCTGTGAAGCCATTATCTTGTGAGCAGGACAGGAAATATTGTAGATTAATTTTCATTTAATTCAATAGCTAAAATTGTTCTCAAATCACTCAAGGACTCTTCAAAAAGTTTCTACAAAGATATCATATTGCCTTTTAATTCTTCCTTTTCATGAACTCTTTGCAGTACCCTGGTATAAATTTCATGCTTATTTAACATGGAAAATTTTTGAAAAAATAATTTTCTGGAGGGATAAAAGTCCTTTTTTGTAAATGATAAAATTGAATCATTTTGAATTATTGTTTATTTTTATAAATAAATAAGCACTAATTGGTATTTTGGAAAAATAAGCAGTAATTCATAATTCTGTTGTGAGCAAGAATTTGGGCAGTTGTGAATACCAGAAACCAAAAGTCAGTCATCAAGTAACAACATATTTGCTTATACTCATATAGTAACATCCAATACCAAATACTACTACTAATATTATTAATGAAGATATAAGTCACATGTGCATTCTGTACAAAGATATTGTGAAAAATTAGAATGATTTAACTTAAGAAAGCACTAGACCTTTTTCACACACAAGAAAAATAATGAACTTTGCCATCTAAATATGTCTAAAATAATAATCACAGCTTCTGGGTGTTTTGAGGAAAATGTCAAGTTGAGGTTCCATGAGGTGTTTTTTTTGTCAGTAATAACAGTCACAAAAAACACTCTCTGTTTGCTCTTTCATGCCTGTTGTAGGTGTGTGTTATGAATTTTAAAAGAGTAGCAGTTTACTTGCACACACAAAAAATTAAGTTTTCAAAAGAAGACAATTGTTGCATAATATTTAAACATAAGGACTCATGAAGATTTTTTAATAAAAATAAAAGAAAATTCTAACATGGAAATATTTTACATTACAGATTTTAGTTTCAAAATAATGATTACTAGAATGATTACAACTAGAATGACTATCTTTATTATTCTTTTTTAACTTACTCTTATTTGTATATTCTTTTATAGCTCCATTTATTTTTGTATTACCTTTTTATTACCCTTCTGCCCTCTAATCATTGTTTGAATATAGTCCTCCAGTAGTAAAACCAAAGAACTCAAAGTTTTAAACTCATAATGCCAATGTTTTTTTGAAAAGGACTTATATTGATCATAAAACATTTTCTGGGTTTGCTAAAAGGCAATGTTATATTAATTTTTTACTAGTGAAAGAGATTTGCAAAAACATAAAACCAAAACCTAGAAATAGACAACAAAATCAAACAGGAAGACAGAACCTATACAGACTTGATAACTTAATTTCTTGTTGTCTTCCTTAGATTTCTAGCCTTATCTTACCTTGAATACAGGCTTTTGATAAAAATCCTATTATCATTTTGATTTGAAATCAAATGGATAATGTTTCTGAGAATGGGCAACGCTTTTTCTTTTTTACTGAAGAGGGGTCATTGGGCAATCTCAGCATTATTCTAGCAAGTAGAATTGCTGCAGAATTAAAAAGGAAACAATATATTAATAAATATTTTTCTAGCAGCTTTTTTAAAAGCAAATTTGAAAATGCAGACATAGGTTATTGGGGTGGGATGCAATACCTTTTTTCATAAGTATTTTGTTAATTATTTTGTGCTATACACAGATGGCCAATTATTCAGAGGACTTGATAAAGCAATAAATTGTATTTATTGGTTAGTATTTTTTAGAGTCTATTGACAGATAGCAGTAATTGGAAGAAAATTCAGGAAAAAAAAATCTAGGAAAGAGTCTCATTCTGGATGACAAGGAAATAGAGTATGAAGGCAATGTTAAAATATACCTCAAAGGACAGACAAAATGGATTCACTGTGGTTAAAAGAGACATTCAAATTTTTTAACAGAACCAAGTGATCACAAGGAGGGAAAGGGTAGACACATATTTCTCAGCTTGCAACTATATGTCTTATTAAATTTTACGAACTTTCCTTTTCTGTAACTAAACAAAGGAAACTCTCAGAAGAGAAAGCCAAATCAGCTATGGCTAGGGATTCCACACTGACCTTCAGCAAGTCCACCTGGTGCCAGCCACCGACCCCTCATTCTCATTCTTGGAGGCCCACAGGGAGCCTAATTGGACAGAAAACAGACTTCAAGGACTTTTTTCATCCACTTTTCCTATGAGAGCCCACATCAAAACCAACCTATAGAGCCTGTGCAATAACACACCTTTGTGACATGTTCACTCATCGCACATATGTACAGCCTTCTCCATACATATTCATAACGTTCCTCTAAGCTACTGAATATGCATGTGAACCAATACTGGAAGGAATAACTGCTTTCCTCCCTTGTTCCCTGGAGTGCTTATCTTCGGTCCAAGGATGTCTGTGCAAAAATAGGAGCCAAAGATGAACCTAAGTAACAATGAATCAGAGATATTTAAACTGACATGAATAAAATTAGAGCATGAAAGAGACAAGGCTCTGTAGACCCTGAATATCATTAACAGGTGATTTTAGTTATTTAACTATATATATATTCTCTCTATATACGTATATAAACACACATCATATACATATATATTTTTTTTTTCCCCAAGTTACATTCACATTCAAGTTCAGTTGAACCTAATTCAAGATCAATTTCAGTTTGTTTATAACTCCTAAAATACTTTTGTGGACATTGACTGTACGGAGGGAAGAGTAGACATCCTGAGGAAATACTCGCTTTCAAAGCCTAAATATGAGGGTACTTCAAAAAGAGGGTAAAAAAAAAAATAGAATTAAGATATGATACAAATTTTTCCATGAAATTTTTAAAGACTCCTCGTATAATGACCCAGATTGACTATTCCATTTAATGGTCCAGGTAAAATGTCTCTTACCTAAGGAAATGTTAGTTCTGAGGCATCTCACATGCGGTGACAAGGTTAAGAGGGTTTGCTTAAGGACTCACATATTTGCTGTGGCATTTCTGGAGGTGAGTATGTTAAGCAAACACAGGACAAACAACTTGTCAACTTAACCTTTCTGGAAAAAAAAATCTTTTTCTGTTACAGAAATATTACAAGAGCCTGAAAGTCATAGTCCTCTTAAGGGAGTAGAAAAACTGATCTCTGGTATCACAGAACTGTAGTTACTTCCAGGTTACAAAGAACAGCCCAAAAGTGCAAGCTTGAAGGCCAAAGCTCAGCCACTGTGACATCTGAGGAATGACCTTTGAGATCTTTTGCTAATGAGGAAGCAACTCAATGACTGCTTCCTCCTTCCATTCTGCACTCTGCTTTCCTGTAGGTCAGCGTTATCTGACCTCACATCGTTCACAGCTCTTGGGAAGGAAGCAGGATGCCAAGACATGGCACTTTGAAACATTTACAGATTATTATTCCAGTCTTTGGGATTTATTCTTAGTTCTCTGCAGTAAGTGCTGGCCAGGCCCAGTGCAGCCCAATGGCACAATAAGAAATAGAATGTGGATGCTTATAATGTTGGCACAGCTAGGAATTTATTTAACTATAATGCAAGATCCCAGTTGGTAGGATTTGTCATGTCCATTCCCTTGTGTATCCCTTTTCCCTAGAACAATAAAACGCACTAGGGGTCAACAAGTATTTGTTGACAGAAGAACAGTAGGTAGACCCTTGCGTACTCACATAAGCTTAACTCCCAGTGATAAGGCTTGATTTTATTTCACTCTTTTTATCCTGCAGTTCCTTTCTTTGTATCATTGCTCATCCCTCTTACTCTTAGACAGGCAAACAGATTTGCAATTCCTTTAATTGGTCATTTATAATCAAGATGTTGAACATTTACTTGCTGAGAGCACAAACTATCATTACATCCCAATTGTTTACCATAATGCTTAACGCAGAGATGGTACCCACAAATATTTGTTGAGATAATAATCAAGTATATATCATTTATATCTAAGATATGTTATTCATGACAGTTCACAAATAAGGCCAGTATTAGTTGAAAAGCTAGTGTTTGCAAAGAACTATGTGTGCAAGATGTCAAAGACAATATATTAAAATGTGAAAAATCATCAATGCCTTCTGGGGACAGTTTGAGTGGCAAAACAGGTGTGGTTAAAACAATCAAGTGAGTGAAATTATGAGGTTCTCTATGTGAACACTTCAGATTAAGGGGCACAGACAAAAGTTGCCATAGAAATTCAAAGATGGTCTGAACAAGTTGGACCAGAGAGGATGGGCATCTGATTGGGAAGGAGATCATTTGAACTCCAGTGAAGAGAAAGTGTGAATTCACATGCAGGGGAGGAGGAAGGTCATTGCACTGGAAACTGGCTAGATTAGTGTCATGCTTTCTCTAGTTCATTGTGCCCCAGGCACAAGTTTCTGTTTTCATTACTCAGATGAACCATTTTTTGTTTTGTTTTGTTTTTCTTAATTGATGGCCTTTGGCCTGTAATTTTCTTTACCTGGAATACACATCGCCCCCTCCCTTCTCCCCAGTTCATACCAGTTTCCTTTCAGTTCTCTGCTGATTTTTTTTTTTTTTTTGAAAAACTTCCCTCTCTCCCCTCTTCCCTTTCACCCCAAATAATCACTGCCCTTACCCCAGTCAGGCCAACTACACCTATAATACACTTTCATAATATTTCATAAATCTTCATGGGACATTTACCATAATTGCAATTAAATAAACCAGTTAATTTTTAATTTTCTGTTAATGATCTTAATTGTTTTATCACTGGACTGTTAGTTCTATGCCTGAAGAGATCTCATCATCTAAACCAGCAACTAGAAAAATAATTTTGACCACAGAGGGCACTCATTAAATTCTTATTAAATTACTAAATGACCATAAGTTTTCTAAAGTATAGGTTTAAATATGCCAGGACCTTGAGAAAGTTTGATTTGAGCCCCATAACATCTGGGGTAATATGTGATAGTTCACTGTGGAAGGTTTTGAGCCTTCTCGAACTCATGGATGGCTCTAACAACAGAAATCAAAAATTTCAGAAGCCAAATAATGCTTCCTGGTAACAACTTATGAACAACTTCCATTGTAGTTGCTGTTTTATATGTTTAAACAACTCGACAACATTCATTTGGAACACTAAGCAAAGACTGTTGAATCTTCCAAGTCACAATTTCCTCACGGCCCTCAACATAACTAAGCTTTAGGAGAGTCATTCCTAACCAATGTCTCCTCTCTGTCACCCTTGGCTACCAAGCAAATGCAGTTCTCTCTGGCCAAATCACATGTGCTCTTATGTCTACTATAATTGGGTTCTTTCCTTGGTTACAACATCCCTACCTGCTTAATCCACCTGCTGTAGCCCTCACCACATTTTAAGTTTTTCAATAATCCTGTCTCAATTTTCTCCCCTTTCCATATGGTAATCTCTGCCTGTTCGCTCAACGGCAACTGGATCTTTTCAGGAGGCATTACTTTCCATATGTCCTTCTTATATAAAAGCAGTTTCCACTCCTATATCTCAGAGATTTAGGAGTTTAGAGGCATGATTTGCAATTTTCAAAGTCCTTATTGCAAATTTGAAGATATTAGTTCTCTACTTGCTTAAAACAAATGAACAAAACATAATACACAAACTTTCTCCTCTGAAGCCCTTAATCTCTCGTTTTACTGCTACATTTTACTACATTGACCCAACCCTCTTTGTTGTGGTAATCTTCAAAGCTTCTGTCACCCGTTTCCACTCACGGAAGATTTTGATCATTGAGTTTTACTTTTCTATATCCCAATGTCTGTCATCATCAGGGTGATTTATTGTCCACACCGTTGAACCATAGAAAAATGAAGCTTCACTGATTTGTATCTCATCCAAGCCAACAAACTTTATCTCTTCTTTGACTGTTTTCACACCCAATTTTATTTTTTCATTTTCTTTATTTCAGAATCAATCTCCCACTGCTACACGCTGGAATATTTTTATTCCAATGTTGTGGCCAATATTAATTTTATGCTGAAGATAATTTTACAAATAGAATTGGAAATGAACCTAGAATACAATCCTCAAATATACCATTTTTGCTTGATGTTAGCTGGAGTCCTTTAGAGCTGGATGGCTTTAGAGACCAGATGCACATTCATACCAGCATCTTGTCTCTTATGAGATTAGGTCCTTTAGCTCCTTCCCATGCCCTATGTGAATAACCACTAGTTCATGCCTAATATGTGCTTGAATAGAACCAAACCAAGGGGTCACTGAGAAGAAAAGTTCTGGTGCTATGGAACAAAGAGATTCATTTTACCAGAAATAATATTAACTTTCCTGATTTCCCACTGAGCCATGCCCAGACACTTACTTGCTTTGCTTTACATATAAAATATCTAAATGGTCCATTCAAGAGATTACCTAAATCGAAGGAATTTGTTTCAAAGAGGAGCAAAAGTCCCCACATCTGATAAGACAGAATATTACAACTTAAAAATAACAATTTATACAGCTTAATAAAAGTTTTAAGAAAGTAGGAAGATAAAACAAAGAAGACAGAAAGTCAAAGAAAAAAAAAGGAAAATCATAAATTTATGCTTAAACTTAGATAACACACCCAGAAGTCAAATAGAGAACGTGTAAGGGGGAGGTGGTATCAATCCAGCTTTCTATCTTTCTATCCACATTCTTTTGCCATTCTCACAAATCCCACACCCACCCTAGACCAGATACAGAATAGAAATTTTTGTGTTGATGAAAATGTTCTATAATCTGTAATCTCCAGTACAACAGACCCTAGTCACGTGTCTATTTAACACATGAGAGGTATCTAATATGACTGAATAATTAAATTTTAAATTGTATTAAGTTTACTTTATTTTAATTTAAATTTATATAGCTACCTAAAGTTAGTGACTGCCATATCGAACAGCATAGCTGAAAACATTTCGTTCAGGTTTCAGTGCAGAATTTCCATTCTACTGATTCTGTTCTCACTGGACAGTCTTGACCTTTTCCCTTTTACTTCATCATCTCTACATCATGGGCCTTATGTCATTTTCTTTTGTATCTCCAATATTTACTGTAGAGTATGGGACATATTAAATACTCAAAAATGTTTATCAGTTAAATGACTAAGTAGACAGACTGAAAATTACAACTTTTCCAATTCTTAAAAATGCTTTGCTTCACTCAAAAGCATCATTAATAATATTGAATGATTAATTAATTGAACTTTCAGAAAGAGAGACTAGAACTGAAGCTACCAGAGGTGGAAAAGTGGAAGGGAGAGGGAAGTTAGTGAGAAATTGGTAAAGGACCGTGAAAAATGATTACATTGTGTAATGTTGAATATACTAATTATCCTGATTTGAGCATCACATATTGCACACAGGTATTAATATTCAATGCTGTACCCCACAGATATGTACAATCAATTATGTTTCAATTAAAAATAAAAGAATATTGATTGAATGATCATATTAGGGCTATAGAAATTTTGTTGCCTATCCTAAAAACAAATATATATGTGTGTGTGTATATATATATATATATATATAATTTTGTTGCGTACCTGTTGTTTTAAAAATTATTATGAAGATTTTACTAAAATGCCCTCAATTTGATAAAAACAAATAGAAATTAAAATAACATACAATGTTTTGGGGTACAGATTTCACAGAATATCACAATGCTTTCCTATTTAGATTAATAGATCTATTTATTTATTCATCTGTGAAGTAATATTTTATGAATTATATGTGCACTAAACTGAATAAATCATAATCCTTGATCAATGTCATCTTGAATTATCTAGTAATTCCATCCCTAGGACTTCACCCTAAGGAGATAAAAATGGACAAAGCAAAAATTGTATCCTGGGTGATACTTATTTTTGTGACATTTACGTAATAAATTATTGCAAGCATCATTTCCAGAATGCTGAAATGAATAAGAGTATCACTCTGTTGAAAGATCACGCAGTCATTATATTTATGAGCATAATGTGATTCCACTAAGAATTATTTAACATAATAATTTAAGTTTATATGCAGTAGTAGAAAATAATTAGGAAAAATGAACAAACAAGTACATAAGTGTTAGGCAGTTAGTCATGAGCAGGTAGAGAGAAATGGTTAATTACACTTCAATATTATTGCACCCATGTCCGTCCCTTTTGGGGTAACTTAGTGGAAACTTCACCCAGAATCCATCCCTTCTGTGGACAACTTGATAAAGAAAAAGCCACAATTTGACTAGGGCCTGCTAGGGACTTTCCAGGTGTAAGCACATGTGCAGAAGGGACAACTTAAAACCTTAGGTGACTTTTGAACATGCTAATGCTCATTAGGTCTTATACATATGCAATCCATAAATACATATCATTATAACAGACTGAATTACGGGCAAGGACATGTGCCATAGGGAAAAGGGTATATAACCCTGACCTGTCAATCAAAATGTCAATCAGGTTAGCTAATGCATATGCAAAATTAGTAAGATTAGAAAAACCCTAAACTTGTGTGTAAGGGTCACTCTCTCTGCTCAAGGAATTGTCCCGCTTCTCCCTTGAAGTGTATCTTCCTTTGTGCTCATTAAAACTTTGCTGTTGCTTCTGACTCGAGTCTTTGAGTCTTCATTGACTTGGGGAAAGGACTGAGACAAAGGCAACCCTCGTCCTGGTAACGTAAGTCATCAACTCCCTGGTATAGAAGGAATGTGCTTCTGAGATGTAATTCCGTTTGTGGATAAAATTCATGATTTAATGTAATGTATAAAATATTTCAACCATAAAATACTAGAGAGTTTGATTAAAAGAAAGCTTGTGTAAAAGGAAGTTCATATTCAATAGGCAAAAAATTAGCCATCATTAACAAGATTAGGGGCAACAAATTGCACTAAGAAGAAAAAAAGGCTTTCAGATGGTATAGGAAAGAATAAATGCACTTTTGATTTTTGAATATGATCAAACTCATTATAATGGTCCCAGTCTATGAGAATATTCCAAGAGGAGAGCATTTCTGGTGCAGCAGAGCTAAGCTTTACGTCGTCTGAAAGAACTAGGAGATTTGAATGCTGACAATAGAAAGGCAGGTCATGTAAGGTTCTTCTTGGGTGGCGTCTTCAGGTCTGGGAGTGAGAAGAATATAGCCTTTATTCAATTACTCTTACAAAGAGAAGGCAGCATCTGGAACACCACCTTCAGAAATAAAAGAACAATCAACATAATGAGATAATTTTGCATTTGTCAATTATTTGTTTCATTTATGTTATTATTTTCTCATGTGAACTTTATTGTCTGTTTCACAATCATCCCAACTCCTTCCTGACATCCATTCTTTAAACATACTCAGAAACGTACGTAACAATGTAAACTTTGTGAGAGCAAAGAAGTCTACTTTGCTGGTATATTCTGGAGAACTAGAAGTGTGATTAATCAATTAATTTATGTTAAAGGAACAAATTGGGCAATGATTAAAAAAAACACCATCAGGAGGAAAAAGTTGTGATAAAGCATTCACTGTTAAAATTTTGGCATCAGTTACCTTTCTGGAGGATACTTGGGCTTATATTTTTAAGGTCATCTGGATCCACATTCTTGCAAGAGGTGAACTTGCAACCTAGACCTTGGACATGGTATCTTTTACTCAATATTCTCTAAGCAACTCAATGTCTTCCAATTTGTATATCATTATAGATTTCTCTGAGGTTTAAAGGCAATATATGTATTTCATGTCATACAAATTCCAAAGTACTTGGAATTGAGTCTTAACATACTACTTTTAATGTTCTGGGTGACATTTCAACTGTACCAAGAAACTGGAATTTCACAGAATCGTCTTTCTCCACAGGATCTATCCTCCTATCATGTTGAGATCCTTTTCTCTTTCTGGCCTCTAACTCACCACCAACTTCTATTGTTTTTATGCACAAAAACTCAGCATACATTTGTATTCATATCTCGCACACTTTAAAGGCACACTGTCCCTTCCAAAATGGCCTATACAAACACAGAACTTAATTTTTCTCCTTTTGTAGGAAGATCACTAATATTAACTGTTAAAAATGTATTTAAACCCTAATAAAGTAGAGGTGATAGATTTTTTTGCTAGGAAAAGTTATCCAGGACATTTTTATTATATTATCAGAGACAGAGAGAGAGAGAGAATATAAGAATATATGAGATAATGTTAGCATATGGTGGAAATTTAATTTCATTTTCTCTTAATGTTAAAGTATTGCAAGTTTTTAAAATAATAAATATACATTCTTTTAGCAATCGTCTGTGAAAAAAATCTATGTTTTTCTCAAATAAATAAATTGAAAAGTATTGAGAGTTTTCATTTTTTATCTCTGAGAGAATAAAAATGATACAGAGGGATTTAAATTAAAAGAGCATTTAAAGGATCTGAATTATTTGTAACTCTAAATATTTATTGTAACATTCACTTCCTGTGTTTCCCCACACATGATAGCAGGAAAAAAAAAATTAAGCTAAAAATGAAAAGTCTCCTTATGACTAGGGAGAGAAGTTAGGAGAAAAAAAAAATGCTAAAAATTCCCAAACTATGCCACAGAAACATAGAAATAGGGAAATACAAGTGGTTTGGCATAATAAAATTGTATTCTTGCTCCTCCAAACGTCAATGTAGAAAAGTAATTTTCCTAGTTAGCCTTGTCCAGGTGGTAACTAAGGGACCCTTCTATAAGGGTTTCAGAAAGTGGAATGAACACAGTACCCATCAGTGCCTTTTTATTTGTTTAATTGTCAGAACAGCTGGCCATATTTGCCCTGTCATAGATTTTGTCTGATTTTTTCTGCTTTTCTCATAAATGCTACATGTTTTTCTGTAGACTCAAAGGAGACCATCACTACACATTTATTTAAATAAAATTATACAAGGAAATAAAAATAACAAAACAAAATTATTACTGTACCCTTTTAGTCTTCTATTATGTCTTCATTTATGTCTATAATGCTCACTTCTGATCTTTTCAGTTGCTAATGTTACCAATGTATATGCCCCTTTTATTCTTAAAACTTTTGTGGCCAGGATTCAAAGAGACCACCATGCACAAGGCCCTGTCCTGTGTCCATTCTTGAATGCTTGTATGCCCTTAAAATATGTTTATTTTAAATTTCATTTTGGTTTCTAACTTTTAAAAAATTTTTGTAAGCTTTTGCTCAAAGTGTGGTATTAATTTGCTTTCTTAATCATAACTTCATTTTGGGGTATGTGTCAATTCTGTTTATTCTCTTTTTCTCAAAAGAAGCACAAGGACAATTTCAATCTCATATCTTACCACTCTCTTCCATTGCCGTGTGGTTTTCTTACTGTTCTCAAACACACTAGGCATGTTCTGACATCAGTGCCTACCACATGCTGTTTCTGTATATTGAAAGCTCTAGCCTCAGATGTCCACGCATCTCCCTTGCCAGTTTCAGGTCTTTACATAAATGGAGACTTCCTAGTGATGCTTCCTGGACCAGTCTATTTAAATTTGTAGCCCAATTTGGTATACCTCACATCCTACCAGGTATACTATATTCCCAGTCTTGTTTTTTATTGTTATTGGTTGTTTAGTTTATTTTTGTTTAAATTTTTTTAAAAAAACAAAAAACATTTCTCTATAGCAATGTTCACCATCTAATACACTATAAAATTTACAATTTTTTTCTTATGGACTGTGTTATTTTATTGGGAAATAAGTTCTATGAATGCAGGGATTTTTATTTGATTTATCTATTGCTGTATCACTAGAGTTTAGAAGAATGCCCATAAGTACTGAATAAAGCCCATTTGATGAATGGATAAACTTTGCTGTAAAATACACCATTGGAAACAGCTGTGATTTAATATGACCACTACCTGAAATCAAGAGGTAGAGATTCACATCTTTTATTTGCCACTTACTATTTTTCAGATTTGGGAAACTCTGCATATTTCAGTTTCTTTAGTTATAAAATTGTTACTTTCTACCAAAAATTGTGATGAAATTTTTATTTAATGTACATTAAAAATACTTAACAACCCAGATATTGGTTTCTAAATACCTTTTGAAATGGACCAGAGATTCTTTGAAAAATGGTTGATTGCAAAGTTGAGACAGGGAAAATACAAGATAAGCTGGGTATAGCTTGTTCTGTTAAAAACTAGAAGAGTACTCAAAAAAAAAGAAAAAAGACTCAAAGACAGGCATCAGGCATAGATAGAAAGACACAAAATTCCCAGTGGCTAAATCTAGGAAATCTGGTATAATTTAACCATAAAAATTAATAAATATACCAACACTTTGGATAAAATAAGAGCACATAGGTTTATATTACAAGATGAAAAAAGAAAGGAAGAGAGAGAGAGAAACAGAGGGAAAGAGAAAAAGAGGAAGGAAGGAACAATCTCTTAATTGGAAGGAATACCAACTAATAACCCTAGAAAAGATCTACTTGGCGACCAATAGAAATAATTAAATCTGTCAAGAAACATAAATGTATTTTTATAAACAAAAATGAGAAAGAGGTTATATATTTACAGATTCAATATATGTCTTTAATTTATTCACTAATTGCAAAAAGAAAAAATGATAACTTTGGAGTGGAGGAATCTTGTAGGCACCAGTTAAAAAAAACAGTTAACATCACCAAGGATGGGACCAAACAACACCATGTCTTTCCTAATATGAGTACGATGTACCAAGACTTGGCATCACTTCTCTGGTATTCCTGCAGAAAATGCATCATTTTTACTAGTCATGAAGAAACAACACACAACCTTAAATTAATGGACATTCTACCAAGTAACTGGTATGCATCTTCAAACATATCAAGGTGATGAAAAACAAAAATAAGATGGCAGAAATGTTACTTATTAAAAGACACTAAACAACCATGACTAAATGTGTGATACTAAAGTGGATCCCAGATTGGGAAAAAAGAAGCTACAGAAGACATTATTAGCACCATTAATAAAATTTGAACAGAGAGGGTGAACTAGATAAATATACCATTGTTAATATCTTATTTTGATAAATGAACTGTAGCTTTTGAAGTAAACTATAAAAGATTTAGGTGTAAAAGGTGCAATATCTGAAATTTACTGTCAACTGGTCCAGAGAGGAAAAAGAAAAGAAACAATAATAAGAAAAAATATATATATATATGTCAACTAATGTATCTGGGTAAGGGTATAGGAGGGTCTTTGTATTTCTCTCAAATTTTAAACTACTTAAAAATAAAAGATGTAACAATTCTTACTGAAAAAATAGCATTTATTATAAATCAATGTGTTACCTGAGCCAAATGCCTTGAAAAGATGATTTTTAAAAATTAGTGATTACTTAGACATTCAAAAAATAATTATGTCTCATGTAAATATACTTCAAACTCCAAAAATAATTAGAAAATTTTATATAAATTTGTAATTAAAATCCAGGATTTCTCTAACATAAGATCACTGTGTGGAGTATGAAATGGAACAAAATAAACAGACCTATTGCTTCATTTCAGAACTTTGACAAATGACAGAATAATATGTCATGTTAAGCTTCAAATATACTTTCATCTGTTGCAAAGGAAATTGATTTTCAGTCTGTAAAGGTAGAAAATACATGGCTATGGGGAAAAAAATAAGTCTCAAGATGGATGACTGTTTGGAGATTTCTAAGGTAGATTTAAGGTATTTGGATTATAAGACCACAAACATTGCCTCCATAGTGCACAAGAAAAGAGGAAATACAGTTTCTGAAAGAATATGTCAGCCTTTGATAAGCCATGGGGAACATGAAACATGTCAGAGGCCTGAAAATGCCCAACTACTACTTAATTTTCTTAAAGAATGCCAGAATCTATGGTTCCATTAAGTTTAGTGGCAAAACCTCTTAAACATTCTGGAAGAGATTTATAATGATATTGTTTGAGATTTCTGTACAAAGAAATTAATAAGCCATCATAGCTAATCAATCTATAGTATTCCCTCTTTTAATGAGCATTAGATCAACTTATGCCTGCAGTATCTTTATTTAACATCACATTCAAATAATTCATTCATTATAAGTTTGTGGGTAGTGAATAAATAAAGGTTGGAAAACTGTAGAGTTAGATATATATGTATATATAGGCATAACTAGGTTACAAAATCACCCTTAGAGGACACTACTGTGAAGCAATATCAATTGACAAATTTATTTCAAATTGTAGAATATAGGGATCTATCTGTTCTTCACATTTTCCATGAACATTTTTCTCAATGAATTATCTGAAAACATGTTGCCTTTTCCAACCCATATGCAATCATACCACAACTAACCTTTTGAGTCTGCCTTTTTTCACTTGGTATAGTGCATTTGCGATTTACTCAAAATGCTCCTATTTTAAGTACAATATCTACGTCCATTTCTAGAGGTACTGATTACTGATAATGCCTACATATTTGGGGCGCTTTGCAGCGCATGTCAAGCTTTCCCTTGGTGCTCTCCCCTGACTGCTTAGAATTTAGTTTCTCTTGTCTCCTAGTCTGGTAGCAATCATCATGTGCCTTCCAGTTGCCAAAATTTTGCTAGTGTTGTCACCCATTTATTTTTTGGGGTTTTGTATGTCCTTTAAAAAACATTTTGTTATTTTTCTGGTACCATTTTAGGAGAAAACAGAGGAAAAAATAAATACCTAATTTTTTCATCTTTACCTAGAAATTAACCAAATGCTCGTTCACATTTAAAATATTGGGGGCTAGAGGGAGATGAAAGGGGTGGGAACAGATTTTCAGTTTGGGTTAAGATAAAGTAATGGGGAAAATTATTTCCCTCTAATCTTTAAAACAGAAAAAGAAAAAGAAATTATATGGGACAACAAGCAGTCTAGGAAACCTAGGATCTGTGATCCCTAGATTTTCAGGGTGACATTGAAAAGTTGCTCAAGAAAGGGTATGGAATATTTCATATACCTCCCAGCCAGAGTGTAAAAACCTCCTAATACATTGGGAGTCTAGTGGAATCCTTAGGAGGGTATCAAAAAAATCCTTTTAGAAATAGGACCAATTAGCCCAGACTAAAGGCTGTTTTGGCCACACCTAGTAAAGCTTAATAGCAGGCTTCAAAAGCATCAAATTGTTTCCATTTAACTTAACTGCACCCTAGAACAAAGCTCAAAATGTAAATTTTTTAAAAAGTCACAATGTATTATTCAAAATTTTGGTGAGAAACATCAATCAATAGGAAATATCAAAACTGACACAGAAGATAGAAGTAGTACATTAATAGTTAAAAACTGTGTGTGTGTGTGTATGTGTGTGTGCACATGTGTGTGACTGAGAGAAAGACAGAGCCAGACAGAGAGCTAAAGAGAGAGTGAGACAGAGAGACAGAGAAAGGATGTATGTGTGTTTGTATCTTCCCTATGTTCAAGAAGGCTAGGAAATATTTGAGCATGATGAGAAAGGAATGGAAAGTACAAAAGAGGCCTTCATACACATACTAGAAATGAAAAATATAATATCTGAGATGAAAAATAGAATGCATAAAATTAATAGCAGATTAGGCACTACAGAAGAAAAGATTTGAGAAATTCTACAAATTCCAACTATTCAATACGGAGAATGAAATAATTGAAGAAACATCAGAATATGAGCGTGCTATGACACAAAATATTTGGGAGATACTGTAGAAAAACAAGAAAAACAAGATAATTTAAACAAATAAATATACAAAAACAAGATAAATACAAAAAGTGATATGAGAAAGTCCCTCTCATTAGTTTCCTTACTCATGTCTTAAATGATCTATAGCCTAATTCTCTGACATAATTATTTTTCCTGATGCAATTTTTTATCCCTGTATCTCTCTCCTTTTTGAACACCAATCATTAATTAATTTTATTATGGGCCATAAACTTTGACAAAGATGTGAACTTTGTCCGCAAGAACAATGTGGGCTTATTGATGACAATAATTCCCATATACAGCCATACATTGCTTAACGATGATGATATGTTCTGAGATATGAATCTTTAGGTGATTTTGTCATCATGTGAAAGTGAATTATGAAAGAAAACAGCAGTAAATTTTCCTATTATCTACACTGGCCACTAATTCCAGGAGTGTGAGCTTTCTAATTATATTACTAAGTTTCTCTGTACCTCCTTTTCCTCATCTATTAAATAGAAATTAGAATAATACCACCTGACAAAGTTATAAAAATTAAATTACAGGTAGAAACTGTGCCTGGCACTCAGTGAGTGTTAGCTAACTGTTATTAACCGTTATTTTGCTATGAGTATGGGTGGGAATCATTTAAAAATATAAAAATTCTAAAGTAGATTAACAACCATTCATTTAGAATCTGACCATATGTGTCAAATGCTTAACTTTCAACCTTAAAGGTCTGAGCTAACCCTGGGAGAGTCACCCGGTGGGTCAGCTAGTCACTCCTCTTCTATGTATTTTGCTGTAGGCTTGTTTACACCAGCAACACTACAAACACATAAGTAATATATTGTGCTATGATGTTAGGATGTCTATGATGTGACTAGGTGTTTTAGTCCATTTTGTGTTGCTATAACAGAAATACGTGAGACTGGGTAATTTATAAAGAAGAGAGGTTTATTTGGCTTATGATTCTGGGACAGCTGCATCTGGCACGGGCCTCAGGCTGCTTCTGCTCGTGGCGGAAAAGTGGCAGGCAGCTGGTGAGTACAAGCAGATCACATGGCAAGAGAAAAAGCAAGAGAGAGAGAGGAGGTGCCAGGGTCCTTTAAACAATCAGCTCTTGCAGGAACTAATAGAGTGAGAACTCACTGACTACCCCTCCTCCCCCAGGGAGAGCATTAATCCATTCATGAGGGATCCGCCCCCATGACTCAATCAGTTTCCAACACTGCCACATGGGGGATCAAATTTCCACATGAGTTTTGGAGGGGACAACACATCCAAACTCCATCACTAGGTGATAGGATTTTTTGAGTTCTGTTGTAGTCTTATGGAACCACTGCTGTATATGTAGTTGATCTTTGACCAAAACATCCTTATGCGGTGTGTGACTGTAAGGTGTTCATGTTGTAGCAAACGTACAAGAACAATAGGGAGAGATTTTGCTGATTATTCTGATAAGTTGACTTCAAAGTAACTAAACATTATTGACTTCCCTAATAATTTCTGTTCATAACAGCAGTTTAAGTGTTCATTTCAAAATATCCATTATTATAACAACTACTTTGCAAAAACCAAAATTTTAATGTTAAAGTAAGTTATTATAAACACATTATAGCAAGTATCTCATTATCCTCTATAGACAACAATATAACTAAAATAGCTTGATTAGCTTGAAATACATTCTTTGGAAAGCAAAGCTTTTAACAGCTTGTTCATCATTCACTAATACATAGATTTCATTGAATTCAACAATTAGTCCTTAATGAATATAAGACTTTTTAATGCTTTTGAGCAAGCAATTATTTTAAACTTCTCCCAGGTGTGTTAAAACAAAATTACGTATACATGAAGCATCAAAAAATGCAGTGCTATATAATATTTAATTTGTGTCATCAATAATTTACCCAAAAATTAAGTTCCATAAGTGCCTTTAAAAAAGGCTTAGCTTTTGATACTCAATCATTTAAATTTTAGTTAAAACTTTACTCTAATTACATATAGATGTTTTAGGCAGACAGATTATTAAACTAGGACTTTAACAGAGGAAACATTGGACAGTAGAGATGTTGTAGAATTGAATTCAGCAAGGAAGTGGCAGACACTCTGGGGGTTGGAGAGTCAGAAGTTTATTATGCTAGCAGACCCTCAGATGAGCTCATGCTCTGAAAATCTGGGGCCTTAACCTGAATCTTACAAGTCTTTTTATAGGCAGGTTTGGTGGGCTTTTTGAGTTTCGTTTTCTAAGCATATATCTTAAGCAGGCAGTTGCTGGTTTTGATTTCTCTGAATTCAGGTGACTTGAGCAGGCAGCTGATTATTAACTGAGCAAACTTCTGGGGGCCCTGGTAGATAAGCGCAGTTATCCACAGAGGTCCTGCATAAGCACAAAATAATTTTTAATCTTGAGATTTTCCAACAGAGAAGTCATTGATCTGAGAACTGAGTGATCTAAATTCCGTCTTGGGATCCATTTGTATTACTACACGCATTGGAAAATCAATTTTTCTCTACTTCAAATTTTAGAAGAAACTAAATTAAGATTGCCAAATACCTGGCAGGTGTTTGGTCATTTCTACCTCCCACATATATGCTTTTGCTATTCATTCACAGTACAGGTTTTTTGACAATTAGAGCCAATATCTGCCTTAAAATCATTCTTATTGTAGAACTTCATGTGCCCAATAGCAATGAAATAGATTTGTCACCTGAGATAATTATTTGTAATCAAATGCTAAAATATTTCCAAGGTATCTTTTAATTCTGAAGTCCAATGTTCTATATTGTTTAAATCTTTTTGTTTTGAGAAAACATCTAAAACATCCTTTTTTTGACTGTTGTGAACAGAAATCACTTCATAAATGCAAAGGCCGAGTACTTAGGAAATTGTACTCCACGCCTGTGTTAATTACGTCTCTTCTCAATGGACTAACTACAAAATGTTAAGAGCACCTTGAAGTCCTCAGTTTAAATGATATGCTTTAATGGTGGATTTAGAGACTTGGTAAATGTTAAAAATCAGTTAAAGTCTATACAGAAGCAGAGATGATTCAATGCTTTGTATAAAGTCTTTACGAATTGAAGCTATGTGCTTTTGTGACTGAGTACCTCTAAGCTGAAAATACTCCTGGAAACAGAACACATAATATAATGCATTATGTGTAATAAAATAAAACAGCCAAATATTTCTAAATACTATGAACTTCTTTCAAGAGTTTCTGTTTCATGTTTGCGTTTGGGAACTATGTAGCTACTGTAACAGGGCTATTCCAGGAGGATCCCTGGCCAAAGAAAGAGTGAGCATATTAAAAATCCAGGTAAGATCCTTTATTCTATGTATTCAACCTTCAGATAAGAATTAGGCTTTATAATAACATTGATTAAATTTTAAAAATCAAGAATAATTTGGTCATCACATTTGGTTCTGAGCTTCCTTAAAAGACAATATGAATAAAGAAAATATAAAAACTTACATGCCTTTCATTATAAAAAGGGAGAAGTAATCATTTAACTGATTACTTAAAGAAAAGGAATAATTTGAATTTAATTATTTTCAAAGTGGTATTTAATGTAGTACTCTCCCCTTCACAATATCCGTAAAATAGAAACATCTTTAAAATACAGTAAGAAATGCTCTTGAGCTAATTAAATCCTATTAGAGATTGAATAATTTTTAAAATAAAATATTAGAAGAAACTATATCAAAATATTAACCATGATTTTTTTAACCATGATATTTCCACAATAGTGGTATTTATGGTGACCTCATTTTATTCTATGTATTACATTTACAATTAAAAAAATTACATTTTAAATCAAACACTCAAGAGGTAGTAAGGTGGTAAGTTAAGAAATATCAGTGCAGTAATGGGAGAAAGTGAATTAAAATTAAAATTAACCATTTGCTTGAGTTCAAAATTAGAAATATAAACTATTATGAAGATTTACTTATGGGCCGGCCCCGTGTCTCACTCAGGAGAGTGATGCACTGGGAGCACCAAAGTTGCGGGTTCAGATCCTATATAGGGATGACCGGCACCACTCACTGGCTGAGAGTGGTGCAGACCATACTGTGCCGACGGTTACGATCCCCTTACCAGTCAAAAAAAAAGAAAGATTTACTTATAATATTTTTATTTAAATAACTTTATATTACTATTGAACTAACTCAAAACAGGAAAAAATAAAAGTGACGACAACAATATAAAAAGGACAGGTTCATGACCCTGGCATCCAATGCCATTTTTCCTCATTAATGTGCTGTCATTCATTCACTCAACACATATTCATTGAACATTATTCATTGTTAGGTATTGTTTCAGGTGCAAGAGTTGAAAAATCTTAATCAGACAGATATCTTGAGGAGTTCACGGTGGTTGAAAAAACAACCTTAAAAATTAACATGATGCGTGTGGTAGGAAGTGCTCTCAGAGCCCATAATGGGGACTAAATGACACACAACTTACCTTTCACACATATCTTCCATCACTCTGCTTCATATAGTTTAAGCCTTATCATTGGCTGTTTCCCAAAGAAGCTAATGTTTTGCTTTGAATATTCCCTTTGAATGAAATGCCCTTTCACTCTCTTCCTCCAAATCCAATCCCATCTCTTTCACATTCTTAGTGCCACCTACTTCACAAAATATTCTGTAGTTTACCTTCTTCCAAACCAATGCTTCCCCACAAACCTACCATCAAATAGCATCTAAATGTTCTGAACTGGCAGTTCATTTCATCTGTATCTTGCTTGGGGTTCCTATTGCTTCACACTGCATAGCTGAAACTTTATTTACATAAATTATTTCCTCTGTGGGGTGACTGTAAAAAAGTATCACTCAGATTTTCTCCGGTGGGGAGCATATTTGACAGCTCCGGCTGCTGCCCTCGTAGATGTATCAGTGCATCCATGCCAAGTCTGTGATTCCCTCATTCTGCACCCAACCACTGCCTGAGCATGGCCTGGCTACTAATAAAGGCCCATTCCTGAAAGATAAGGAACTGTTCCACCAGGAAACTTGTTGCCAAACTTTCTCAGAACTGGGATCCTTCCTAACCAGTCCTCCTTCATCTCCCCTTTTCTTCACAGCTGTTAGCACTGCAGTGTGATGTGAAGGCTTTCCCCTCCTTCTCATGCTTGCTCTCCTTGATTCTTCACTGGGCTTTCTCTCAGCACATCTCTTGCATGTATATTCTGGTCCTATCTGCTTTTCAGAGGACCTGAAGTAAAACAGGTGGAGCCAGGAGCAGCATAGGAGGATGAGCAATAAGATGGGGTTTGGAGACTGGCTCATGTACCACCTTCCAGGCAAAGAGGGCACCATCCTGAGTCATAGAGCTTCCAGCACAAAGTGACAAAGCAATTGTAGTCACTGCTGATGACCTGAGAAAACACTCCTTGCAGGCTTGATGATTCAGACATTGCAAATATACAGAGGCGGAAAAATGCATACAAAGGCAAATGAGTTTGCTGGTTACTACTAAGTGGTATTGTTAAAAGACAGGTCTTTAACAAGCAGTTAAGGTCTTAATATGAGAGCCAGACGAGCTCTTTGATGGTTTAAAAGTCTTCACTTCCTGAAGTGAAAAAGCTGGAACAAGTGAGCTGCAGATTGAGTATCTAACACTTACAGGTCTCTAAAGATGCATAAATGCTCAGCCAAGGTAAATCTTTGATCATAAGTTTAGAGCCACATTTGGGAAAACCCGGAGCCCTGAAACATGGATGGGGATATCTGGGTGGAATATCTTTCAGGAATGGGGATGACATGTGTCCCCTTCAAAAGCCACCCAAATCTCCTCCCTGGTAATCAGGCTGATAACCTGGGTTAGGTACTAGGAGAACCTGGCCAGAGACATGCTAGACCTAAAAAGGGAGAAAATGTATTATAAAACAATGAAATTGAAGGAATTAGTCTGCATGTTTGGGCAGAATCAGAAGAATACCCCAGGACTAAATTTTGAGGGTGAGTGAGTGGGCCAGAGATAGCCAGAATCCATTCACTTGTATGCATTTCTCAGGATACAAAATTTAAACATCGTGACAAAAACCCTCAGAATGGAGCAAAATTGCTCCTTGCGTAGATCTTAGAAGCCTAGAAAACTGGCCAACTATGAGCAGAGTAGTGTCAGAATTGCCCTGGCAGACTCTAGAAAAAGAAATAAAGAGACTGAAGTGGCTGTGCTGGAATGAGTATATTATGTGATAACAAAAATTCTACCAGAGTACTTTGTTCCATGGAAGGTCCCAAAGAACATACCCTTCATTGTGGCTAGTGGAAATTATCTGGTGAAAAGGGAATCAACAATAAAAAAAAAAAAAATGTTCAATGGTGACTCTCCAGTGTAGGCTAGGGCTAAGAGCAGGAAAGGTGGCACAGAGCTGGGCTCGTTAATGTCCAGTGGGATTGTGAGACCCCATTCACAGAGGTCAGATGGCAGTACTTAACCACCAGAAGCCTGGAGGCCTCAATTACCAGCAGTATTAGAGAGGAAGCCAAGGGAGCTTGATCTGCAGGGAACTGTGGAAATGATCAATAGAGTATGTCCTCCTTAGGAGCAAAGCAAATGAGCAGCCAGTAAAGGTCCTACTTATCTTCTACACTAAGAAATAGAGAGAACGTAGCCCAGGTGCAAAATTATGATCTTTTTTCCAATTTTCAGACCTAGAATCCATTGACCGGAGAGGATAGGTACCATTCGTAGCTCAAGGCCAACTGCTGTGATGGAAGCTGTTTATTCCATTACCCTCTAGTCTCTCTTTTCTATGTTACCCTCTTAGAAAAAGAGGCTAATAGGAACCATGTAGAAGCTACTCACTAGACTGCATGGACAATATGATCTATGTTGTTCAAACAGTGAGCTGGGATTTAAGGGGTAGTCATGAAAATGCACTGTTCAGAGATACTGTGAGTTGTATTGTTTACTGATAGCTCCGGCAGATTCCCATGTAAATACAGAATGGCACTTGTGCCAGGACCATCCTTCCCGTGGACTGAGCATGGTGGACATACTAATTCTGGGCCATTCCTGCAAGATGTGGGATATTTCTGAAAGGCAATTCTGACTCAAGAACTCTCCATATGCCTGGTCAAACTTTCTTAGAACTGTGGAGCAGGCTGATACTCTTTTATGTAGTCTTTCTTCCTTCCCTCTTTTCTTCAAAATAGTCAGACATATACAGTGGTCTGAAGGCTCTTCCTGCCTTCTCATGCTTTCTCCCCATTATTCTCAAAAGCGTTTTCCCCAGTAAGTCTCTTGAACATATAATTCTGGTTTGGCTTTTCTTTATCAGAGCACCTGAACCAACATACCATTATAGATAAGAACACCTTGGAGCAGAAACTATGTTTTAAATCTCTTTAAATTGAATTGCATACTACTACAAAGTTTAATGCTTTTACATAAATCATCAGATGAGTGGATAAGGAAAATGATCTATATCTACACAATGGAATACTACTCTGCTACAAAAAAAGAATGATATACTGCCATTCACAGCAACATAGATGAACTTAGAGAAAATTATATTAAGTGAAATAAGCCAGGCATGAAAGACAAATATTGCATCTTCTCACTTATATGTAGCAGCTAATAAAAACAAATAGACAAAGAGAAAAAAAGACACAACAATCACAATAATCCCTTGAACTTGAGACAATAGAACAGATATGATGTTGATGGGAGTAAGAAGAGGGGAGAGAAAGGGGGAAAAGGGAGGAATTGGTAAAGGGCCATGAAAATCAATTACACTGTATAATGATAAATAAAAAATAAATTAAAAAAAGAAAAAGAAACTAGGAAAAAATATAGATATATAAGTAGTTAAAATCCATGGAATTATTGTAATTTGTGTAATTATTTCTGTTCTTTGTTATTATATATTGTGACATGATGCAAGAGAGTAGCAAACCAAAGAGGTAAAAGATAAACCAATAAAGTAAATATTCACTAAATTCTGTTATTTTGGGTCTTGCAAGAAGAGAGGAGAAAGTTCAGAAATTATTACTTTAAATGTACTAAATAGTTTAGAAGGTAATATGCACTATTTAAACAGAATATAAAAGTCAATAGTTGTCTGTCTTATACTGAGGAAAGTGTTATATTTTTAATTGGGTTTCTTAGAGACATAAGACATTGCATGTGTAGTTATTTAGATGGAGCCCAATAGGGTGGCGGTATCATAACTGAACATCTGAAAAGATCTCTACCTGTGGTGCTGTGAATTCATTAGTCAATGTTTCTTCTACCTCAAGGATTTTGAAAATAAAAGGAAGAAAATCAATTATTTGTGAGATGACATGCTCAGCAGCTCTTAATGGGAAAGCTTTTAATACTGCAAAAATTGTCACAGCACAGCTACAGGTTACTGTCAGTTAAATGTGAAAAACTGCCTTTGGAAATTAACAAGTTTTTATTAACTTTGATAGCCCTAGTATTCCTACTTATAATGTCATAGGTATCAATTAAGAGTGCAGCAAATTTAATTGTGTTATTTTGGTGCAACAATGTATATTCATATCATACCCTTTATTTGCTGAGATTTTTGTTTATCTTTCTGTGTGTGTGTATAATAGAGTAAAGCATGAGCTGAGTATTATTAGTCTTTTTACTAGTAACCTGAAGTTTAAATCTAAATAATCAGAATTTGCTGACACCTGGTAATGGAATATCTTGTAATTTCAATGTAGACACTCACAAAAGACCTGTTATTACAAGAATAATTTGGGTAGATTGAAAATAAAAGTACCTAAGATTGAGAATTAAACAATTCTGTACAGATGACCCATGACAGATATAGATTTTGTGAATATTTACTCTTAGATTGTATTGCCTTTTTTCATTTCTTCACAGTGTTTTTAGAAGACTAATTTTAAAAAAATTAATAAGGCCAGATGCATTTTTTTTCTTTTCAGTTCATGATTTCTGTGTCTGTGTCCTCGCTAAGAAATCTTTCCTCTTGCCAATGTCACAAAGATTTTCTCTTTCTCTCTCTTTTTCTAAAATTCATAGTTTTAGTTTTCACAGTTAAGACAATAATCAATTTCAAGTACATTTTCCACATAATGTGAGATAAGTATTGATTAATCCCCCCCCCCCCACACACACACCAGTATGGATATCTAGTTGTTTCAACGCAATTTGTGAAAAAGACTTTCTTTTTCCACTAATTTGCTTAGGTAACTTTGTCAGAAATTATTTAACTATACATATGTGGGTCTATTTTTGGAATATCTAGTCTTTCATAGTTTTATAGGTCTAATTATATGCCATTACCACACTGTCTTAATTTCTGTATCTTTTTACTTAAACTTAAAAGTTAGGTGCAAATTATTTTGTTCTTTTCACTGTTTTGGATCTTCTATAACATCTTTACACGCATATAAAATTTAGAATCAGCTTGTTAACTCCTACAAAGTAGCATGCTAGATTTTTTAATTTGGATTCAACTTAACTGTCCATCAATTTGAGGAGAATTGCTGTCTTAACAATATTGAGAAAAGAGGTGCTCAGTTTCCACAGGCTTGGGTTACAGGACACACCTCTGGGTTTCAAGCCATTACCCAAGGTCTCAGGACCCCTCTTCTATGCCCTCCCCTACAGGAAAGTTACTGTTACTAGTTAGACCTATTTTTGGCACCAATACAGGGAAATTGAGACCACAAGTACCTGGCTTATGCAAATCCAGTGGTTGGGCATGCTTAGAAAAGAAGGGTTATATAACTCTGGTAGCTGAATGACCTTCCACTAGGGGTATGAAAGAGCACAGAATGTTCTTGAATATGCCTGGTGCATGTGATAGGATTTGACCAATGAATATGCTCCAAAGAGAGACCAACTGAGCATGTGCAAGACTATTTTACATAACCGGGAACCACCCCCTTAAGGGAATATTCATTATATAGTGAAACTATAAAAGTTGAATCTCAGCACAAGGCAGGGTTGTTGCTCACTTTCCTGGGGCCAAACCACACTTTGCTGGCTGAGGTATGTATGTTTTACTTTTGTGTTAATCTTACTTTTAACAGGTGGCTGCTCACTCTCTTGAGCCAGCCTACACTCTGTACTGACCTTTAAGTATGTATTTCTGACTTTTGAGTTAAATTTGGTGTGGGCCCTGCTCAGGAGCTAGGCCTCACTTTCTCTGTGAAACCTATATTTCTTATCTGTTACATTAAACCTGTTCTCATTTTCTACTGTGATTCTGCTCTTGAATTCTTTCCTGTAACAGAGTCAAGAACCTGATAAGAGGATGGAGTGAGTTGAGGCCAACTGTAGGGCACCCCAGACCCTTCCTCTGGCATCAATATTACTACCTTTATTTCAAGCTTTTACTTCTCTTAGCATTCTGTGGTGAAGAGGTCTTGTATTTCTTTTGCTAAATTATTCTTAAGCATTTTAGGTTTTCAGCACTTTTAGAAATGTAATTTTTTAATTTCATCTTATAATGGTTTGTTATTAGTATAAAGATGCAATTGATGTTTTAATATTGACTATCCATTTGACAAACTTGCTAAATTTACTTACTAATTGTAGTAATATTTTGTTATGCATTTATTTATATTCTTCATAAACAATCATAATATGTCTAAATAGAGTTGGTTTTACCTTATTCTTTCTGAGCTTTATAGTATATATTTATTTTTCTTGCCTTTTTTTTTTTTTTTTTTTTGTCTTTTTCGTGACCGGCACTCAGCCAGTGAGTGCACCGGCCATTCCTATATAGGATCCGAACCCGCAGCAGGAGCGTCGCCGCGCTCCCAGTGCCGCACTCTCCCGAGTGCTCCACGGGCTCGGCCCTTGCCTTTTTTAATGGCCAGAACCTCCACTATGTGATTAAATAGATGAGATGATAGTAGGCATCTTTGTCTTTTTCCTAATAATAGGAAAAAACATTCAACATTTTGTCATTGGGTATGTCATTAGTTATAGAGGGAAGTGTTTTACAGGTAAAAGGATCAATATGTTCAGAGGTTCAGAGAGAATTTAGTACAGTTGTTCCTTAGTATTTGGAGGGAAAGGCGGTTCTTTCCAGGATTCCCCAGAATACCAAACGTACAGATGCTCAAATACCTTATATAAAATATCATAGTATTTGCATATAACCTATGCAAATTATCTGGTATACTTTAAATCTTCTCTAGATTACTTATACCTGAAACAGTGGAAATGCTTTAAAAATAGTTGTTATACTGTATTGTTTTTTATTTGTAAGATTTTTTGTTGTATTGTGATTTTTATTTTTTATTTTTCTTTATATTTTCTATCTGTGGTTGGTTGAATCTTCTGATGTGGAACCCCTGAATATGGAGGGACTGTGTGCTTGCGAATCTTCAAATGGATTTAAAGTCAGAGCAAAGAGCATAAGGAAGGGATTGCAGAGAAGTGGGGCTGCAGCAGCAGGCCCTGACATCAGGGGATTGCTTCCCCATGTGTTCTCTATATCCACTTATGCAAATTTTCCCTATTTTTAGTCACTGCCTTAATTGCTGTACATAACTTAGTTCAATTACTGAACTAACTTTTGGTTCAATAGTTCTTACAGATACTCACTGTGTTGATGGAACTTGACTTCACCAATGATCTCTGTCTTTTGTATGTCTTTGTCCTACTTCCTCAACCACACAACTGTTTATAACTTCTTTTTTTAATTTAATTTATTTTCAATTGACATAATAATTGTACACATTTATCAGATGCAGTGTGATATTTCAATGCATGTATGCAATATGCAATAATCAAATTAGAGTAATTGTCATACCCATCACCTCAGATATTTATTATTTCTTTGTGGTAAGAATGTTTAAAATCCTCTCTTCTTGCTATTTGGAAATGTGCGCTATGTTTTTGTTAACTATAGTAACCCTGTGGTACAATGGAACACTAGAATTTATTACTCCTATCTAACTATAATGTTGAATCAGTTAACTATACTGTTTCTAGCTTCTGATCAGAGTCTTTCATCTTCTATTTGTCTCCAAAATGCAGTCAGAGCCTATGGTAAAAAATAAATAAATGAAAGAGAGAAGTAATTTGCTTCAAATTACATGCTCTGTACTTTATATTCCTGCTGGTTTTCTAGGCATACCTTTTTCTCGGCTCATGTTAGGCAAAATCCTCAGTTAAGGTGCACATATTTTAGAATGATATTCCATAATATAGATGGGGTCAGAGGAATTAATCAACCCCAGGCAGTCTGAAATAGGTTCCAGACTGAAAGCCATTGTCTGCCACAACTAGGTAGAATCCCTGCTGCTGCCATACAGAATTGTAGAAACTGAGTTGACATTTGACTGAAGTGCATTAAAATCATAGACTTTGAAATCATCTGAGTTTAAATCTTAATTCTTCCACTTAGCTCTTTGACTTTGAGCAATTTGCCTAGTCTCTCTAAATCTCTCTCTTTTTAACCTAATACAATTGTGAATAATACTAAAAAACCTGGTAGAGTTGCTAAAACAATAAAAGAGCTAGTGCTTATAAAGTTCTTGTAAATGGTTCTGTCAGTGACCCACAAATCCTCATAGCCCCATCCTTTGTGTTCAGGTCACCTTACTCCCATCTGCCAGCAGATGTATCTCTTTGCTGGAGGGCTTTATCTGGCCACTAAATCCTGTTTTACCCATAGATGAGGTAGGTTAGAAGACCTGGAGAGTTATTCTTGGGAGCAGTTCTTAACTAATGATTGGCAGAAGTTGGTGGATAAACATATCAGTTCTCCCTCTGCTGGGGTGGGATGACTCTAAGGCATGCATTGCACAATGGCTTTCAAAGTCTCCAGTGGGATTGAGTTTGAGTCACCTAGAGTAGCACTTTGATACTTTTTCCTTTATTGTCTTTCTTCCCTTTCCTGTCTTATGAATTAGGTATGATTAAAAAGGTAGGACTACTATGAGTGCTATGAAATAAAAGAGTTGTTACAGAGATTAGAATTTACAAGGCTGTGAGAATTGGTGTAAAACTCTGTGGAAAGCTATTGCCTCTGTATTGTGTGCTGGGCCTGAAGTTGTTCTAGATCAGAAGGCCTGGAAGTCAGGAAAAGAAGCTTGATGTGAAGTGAGGGAAAATGAGGCTGACTGGAATCCAGGGAGACAGATAGGAATCCACATTTGTTTCTCACTGTCTCTGACCTCAATGATCTGGAGAAAAGACTAGAGCCATTTAACACAGAACTGTACATGTGCTAATCCAGGACTGTGAAAAGCAGAAGGAAGAGATCTCATGAGATCTGGAATAGCATCAGATCTGGCCACTTCTACACATTAACAGGTGAGTCAATAGATTAATGAAAAGGGCTTGAGCAACAAAAATCCCTGGCATTCTGACCCGACCATCTAAGCATGCTAACTGCTGCTTCACTTCTGCCTTCACAGTCTTATGTATCTTACCTCGTGGCCAACGTTAACCTTGAACCATTTACGGATGGTAATTGTGGGAAGTGTAGTTGACACAGTACAAAACCACTGCACTTTGCTTGCCTGGCTAGTATTTCTTTCCTTCACGGTTGAAATAAACTATTTGTACTTAAACCCTTGTCTGTAGATCTTTTTTTTTTTTTTTTTTGTGGGGGGGGTATCCAATTTAAGACAGTTCTAAACACAGTACCTAGAATATGGTAAAAATGAAAAAATTATGTATGTTATTTATACTCCTTGTCAAAGAAATAAATATGTAGTCTCTTCATCTTCTGAAATCTAGTTTCTCTGAAACTAAAATGGAATATATTTAGACTTTTAGCCTCCCTTACACTGAGAATATAAATCAGAAAGTGCTTCGAGGCATAGAGACATCTGAATGTTAAATAAACTGCTAGATGGTTCAGATGAAGGTGGCCCATGGGCTACATTTTGAGAATATCTGAACAAGTATACACATATTATGTTCTCTATAGGCCTTTTTTTTTCTATGTGCATTCTATAAGTGTTTTGCATTTCTAGTTTTGAACCAGATATAATCTTATTCATTTCAACCTGGTTGAAATGATGAGAGGGTAGAAGGAATGAAAACAGGAAAGAAACTTTCACATTTTCCTTGCCAAATAACTCTGGACTGAATTATCTCAAAGGACAGGCAAGCCCCTGAACATTTATCATGGTTAAGTGTTTCACAGTACTATTTAAAAATACTTACATAAAATTATGTTTGTGTAAGAGGAAACCTGCTGTCTAACAGAAGAATATTTGAAACTCTTTGGCAAAATATTTCAAAGTATGGTTACAAACATAAATATAGCAACTATGTTATAACTTTCTGCCTTTGAGAAATATTTTAATTGCTTGGCACCGACACTGCTGTTGGCAGGTTTAAAAAAGAGAACCCATAAAGCCCTGCAGATTTTGGCAGGGCTTCCTTTTCTTCCTCCCCTTACTATGCAAATGACCATTACAATCTGTCTAAGAGACCAGTTCCTGGAAGGAGGCTGTAATTGGAATGCATCATCGATCTCCTCTAAGAGACTTTGAGGGTGAATTCATCCTGCCTGATACTCATGCTATCTGTATTAGTCTGTTTCTGTTGCTTATAACAAAATACATGGAACTAGGTGATTTATTTAGATGACAAAATTTATCACTTACAGTTTCTGAGGCTTAGAAGTCCAAAGACCAGGGAACATATCTGGTTGTGGCAACAGCGACCCAGGGGTCTCACATTGCAAGATGGTGGAAGCAGAGAGAGACTAATCTCCTCATTCACCCTCCAAACCATGCCCATGACCACCATTTTTAATCCATTCATATTTAATTCATTGTAGGCATGGACCTACCATCTAATCACCTCTTCAAGGCCCCATCTTTCAATTACCATAATAGGATCTCCCACCCTCAATGGTTACAGTGAGGATTAAGTTTTGGAGGGACATTCAACCCAAGGCACTATCCTCAGTAACCAGTGCTCATAGTTTTTGCATCATTCATCTCTATAACACTTTTTGTCCTATCCCATCTCCTCACAACCTAGACATTTCCTCTATAACGCCTGGAACACAAAATATGGCTTTAGCAAGGATATCTCTATCCTGATGTCTTGTCTGAACTTTATAATGTATCACTACAAGGAAAGTGCCGTCCAGATTCTTACATACGTTTCATATCACTGCTCTTCTCTCCTCCCTAGCATCCTTCTTTGAAGCTCATTCCATCAGGCAACATCACTTGCTACCCCACACTGGTATTTTATACTATGTGGAATTCTCTTTCATTTCCTAATAATTCTCTTTCCCTTTCTCTAATTTTCGGACCTCTTAGGTCTTCAGGCTTCCCTTTTCACATAACCCTCACTTCTTCTTGCTTTATCATTTTGTGTTCAGTAATTTCACACCTTCCAAAATATTAAAGCATCTGCTTTTCCAACAACTGCTACTATCTTTCTATTTTACTCACTGCCTTAATCCATTCAGGCTGCTATTAAAAAAAAAAAAAAATCATAGACTAGATGGCTCTAAAACAATGGAAATTTATTTCTTACAGTTCTGGAGGATGAGAAGTCCAAGATCAAGTCACCAGCAGTGTCTGCTGAGGGCACGTTTCCTGGTTCACAGATGACTGTCTTCTGGCTGTATCCTCACATGACAAAAGGGGAAGGGACCTCTCTGGGTCTTCTTTTATAAGGGCACTAATCCCATTCACAAGGCTTCTGCCCTCACAACCTAATCACCTCCCAAAAGTTCCACCTCCCGATGCTATCACATAGGGGACTAATTTCCCACACTTTACTTTTGAGGGGGTGGGACACAAACAGCCTGTAGCACTGAACTTTAATAACTCAACTGAAAACAAAATGTTTCCTGATCGGCAATCCCTAGGTATTGTTCTTTCTATGGCCTTCATCTACCTTGTATTCCTATTTCATTCCTTTCCTGGTGTAGGTCCAATGATCCTTTAAAAAGTTAACTCACTTGCCTATTCTCTTAACTCCAATGTGTCTGTGTCTGAGAACTCACTAAACACACTTCCAATCTGAGTTCAATACTGATCTCTCTGTTCTTTTCCCATGGGTTTAGAAAAACACACTAGCCTACTAATTGATCTCAATCTGAATTTATGACAATATGTGCCCTTAGGGAAGCCCATAAATTCTACTATATTTAACCTTGAGAATTCAATCTACCAGACATTTCTTTCAAATATCATGCTTCGTCAAGCTTCCAATATACCCCCTCATTTCTCATCCTCCTGAAGAAAACAAAGAAATCAGAAAAAAAAAAAAGTTCCACATACTTTCAATACCAAATCTGCCAGTGTGCCTTTATTAGTGCCCTTATATTCTGCTTTTCCTTGAATTTCAGTGGATGCGTTTTCCACGAATCTAAGAAGAACCCCTCCCCATCCCCACTATGTTCTAGTTTCTGTTCTTCTTGCCTATTCTAGAACTTTGCATTAATATTCTAATTTCTCCTTTATCATCAGTTTTTACCTTTCTTCTTATCACTATATATTATGTACACACACTATAATGTTTACAAAATCCTTCCCTGAATCTACATCCCTGCCTGTCAAGAACCTCCTGTCAAAACCACATATTCCCATTTAGTTACACTACAAACACAGCAAACTAAACCTAAAAAAAGAATGAACAACTTATCTTTTTCCAAAAATAGCTAATTAATGATAAGTGTTTGAAATAACATAAGATGGTAGAAATAGAGAGTAGGGTCTAAATTCACAAGGCTAATTAAGAAGAATTGACAGAATTTTATGACTGTTAACACATGAGTTTTGGTAGAGCAAAGATAATCGTATAGGTTTTTGTTTGCTTGTTTGGTTTTTTCTTTTTTAATTTGGTTTATTTTAACAGTGAAGGAAATACTTGCCAGGGCAAATGAAGCGTGGTGATGTTGTACCATGTCAACTCCACTTCCCACAATTACCTTCACTAGATGGTTCTACGTTCAAGTTGGCCACAAGCTAAATATCCATAAGATTGTGAAGAGAGAAATAAAGCAGCAGCTTAGTTTTTAACTTATGAGATACTGAAGAGTGACATCGTTGAGTTTGGAAAGACTGGAGTTTGGAATGTTGGAGTCAGTTTCTGGACATGTTACTTTTTAAGCACCTTTGCAACCTCAAGATAAAAATACCAAACATCATTTACTTTGATAAAATGTACAATTTATTTTTAGTATGATCAACTGTCCTAATTTGCCTGGCACTGTCCTATATTAGCACTGACAGTTTAGCATCTCAGTCCTGAGCAGACTGCAAGAAATGGTCACGCTAGACTTAAAAAAAAAAAAATCTAACAAGTTACAGGAGAGGTGATATTACTTAACTCTTGTCCCAAAAGTATTTTTGTTGAGCAAGAGCTTCTAGAACTGTGCAGTCCAATTGAGATATGAACCACAAATGTAAGCCATGCATACACACTTACATTTTCTCATAACCTTATTTTTAAAAAGTTAAAAAAAACAGTTTAAATTAGTTTTAATACTATATTTAATATAGCCTAGTACATTCAAAATACAACCATTTTGACATATAATCAATTAAAAATTATTAAGGTCATATTTTACGTTATACACATATAAGCTATTAATGAGATATTTTCATATTAAGTGTTTGAAATCAGATGTGTATTTTAGATTTATATCTCATCTCAATTCATATTAGCCACGTTAAGGGCTTAGTAGTCACATGTGGCTAATGGCTACTATAACAAGCACTGTATTTCTGGAGGAACCCATGAAACAACAGAAGTGTTGAATATGGAGTAATCTGCCTATTTTGGTCACTGCAGTGGAGTACCTAAGAGAATGGTGTGTGGAATTAGACATAAATATATTTTAGGTTAAATCTTATTATTTATTGGCTGGGAAACTTTAGGTAAACATTTTAAATCTTTTCGAGTATCAGATTGTACCTGTTACTGCATGTAATGTATCTAGCACATATAAAACATTCAATAAATAGATAACAAATGTTAGATTAGTCCATATTGTTGGTCACTGTATTTGGTAAACTGAAAATGTGAGAAAAAGAAAAAAAATCTGGTTGATGGTGGCCAATATTAAACCCAACACTTTATAGTGATAGGACAATAACAGAGCCTTCATGACTAAGCCTCATTTACTACCATTATGTGAACTAACTATGCACTAAAGAAATGATTAAGCATATCATACTCTCATATTATAAATTTAATAGGAAAATCCAGGTTATAGTAGAATCCATTTTGAACTCTTTTTAAAACCTCTCTCTCTCTCTCCTCCCACCTCCATAAATGAGACAGTACGTTATTACTTAGAACTTGTAAGTACCCGTTTAACAGTGCATGTACCGTGTAGCATCAACCAATATTATCATACATAATTGATAATTAATTCATGGTTTGTATTAGAATAAAAATTTATAGTGTAAATCAGTTAATAGTTTACATCAGACACACACACACAGCTTTGGTCCTATATCTGTGGAATTTCAAGGGTCTATAAAGTGGTTACTTTATTCAATGTTATTTTACTGCATTTTTGAGGCTATAACCTACACTAGAGTGCTGTTTGTGATACAGAATTTAAAAATATCTTGAGATGTCTTGCTCTCGAATGCAGTCTAAAATATATGTATTTAATCAAATTTAGAACATTTTGTAGAGTACCTTTTATTAAATTCAAACCAATTTAATGCAACCAAATTTATTAAGCGTAAGCGCTTCCTACTTTCTATGCATTTTGTTATATTCTAGAGATACAATATAACAAAATGCATAGAAAGACAAATAGTCATTGACTTTGATCAAGGATGTCATAGATAAGTAGAGGAGAACACAGTTGAAGAGCATGGCTAGGCATGTGGCACAGATGCCCAAGACAGACACCAGCAAAGCCTCGGCCATGCTTTCCAACCTACGGCTTCCAAGGACCTGCTTGCTGGTTACCTAGCTCGTAAACCTGTGTGTGAGGGGTCTGGTGACCCAGCCTGGCATGTGAAGGGTTTGTGACCCAGTCTGGACAATGGGCTTGAGGGGTCTGTGAGCTCCAGACCCAGCCCTAGCTCAACAATTGGCCCAATCAGCAGGACTATAGGCAAGTAAAAGAGCTTGACAATTGGCGTAGTCTGCGACAGTATTCTGAGCAGGTACAGGAGCAAAAAGCCCTTGGAAGAAGGAGAAAACGTGGCTACTTTTGAATATACTCTGCGTTATGGCCACCTTCCTGTTTACTGAGATCTGGTTGCTGCACACTGTATTGCAAGGCAGCATAGACCAGGCACTACAATGGAAAACACCTTGGGAGGGGAGGAAATGTGACCATCCTTGAGCATGTGGTGCCCTGTGGCCGCTTTTCTGCTGACCGGAGCCTGGCTACTGCTAACCATGCTACAAACTGATCAAGATCTCTGGCAGAAAGCAGAGTTGTTGGAAGCTTGGATAAATGTTTTGGAGAATGACTGTCCACTCCTGCCTCTCACACCAGGGAAGATGACGAACCCAGGGTGAGTTGGGGGAAATCAAGCATCTCCAGGCATGACCTGTTGTGCATGAGAAATTGACACATGAGCAGCCTACGGGACCAGACGGACAAACAGTGGGCAAACCACAGGTGACCCAGTTCATCACCTTTGTCCCATATACCCAGGCTGAACTGGTTGACTTGGGAAGACAGTTCAGGCAGAAACATGGGGAGACTCTGGCTGCGTGGCTGTTGCAGTTATGGGACCTAGGGGTGGATAGTGTGGTATGCTCTGGTGAGGTGGAGAAATTGGCCTGCATTACCATACACCCATCCCTGAGGCAGTGGCTACAGAATAGCTACAGATATGCACAAGGGCCAGGTAATCACTCCTTGATGGACTGGGTGAATGCAGCTGCCTGAACTGCATAGAGAAATGCTGGAGAACTGCCCAAGATAATTAGTAAATGGCAAACATATGCTGAGTTGGTCCAAATCATTCGAGAGCTGGGGATGCAGCAGTCTACGTTTAAGGTGAACACTCGTGGCCTGGATGATGAAAATTTTACAGGCGGCATGAGAGACATAGTGCTGCAAAATGCCCTGTCAATGTCCTTTGGATCACTGATAGCCATACTGGCCCCATACCTTGGTCATCCTATACATGAGGTAATGACCATGATAGCCAGCTTGGGTGAAATAGAAGATAGCAGACAAGCAAAAGGGATCTGAAAGGTGGCTAAGACCAAACCCCTAAGAAATACTTGAGATTTTATCCCGACAGGACCAAATAAGCTGTAAGCAGATGTGACTTGACTTGCTTGCAGCAAGCGTTGATAAAAAGAAAATTGACTGGCAGCCAAATGCATTCCTGTTTGCCTTGTGGCAGCAATTGCATCCTGAACAGAGTTTTGCCAAATGTTTGGAAATAGGCAGCAAGGTACGCTCTGTGAATTTAAAGGACATTTTGGTTGCTCCCAAGGAGGCAGATGAACTGTTCCATTTTGATTAGGGAACAGGCCAAGGTGCTCATCTTTTGGGGGCAGGTGAGGACCAGAGGCCTCATGTTGAATTGGCAATATATTGGTCAAGGACAAATGTGCAGTGTGTTTTGGCACTGGTGGATACAGGCACAGAATGTAGCCTGATATATGGCAATCCAGGTAAATTTCCAGGGGCCACAGTTTGTGTAGATGGCTATGGAGGAAATATGATAGAGGTCAAAGCTGTGTCATTGCCACTGGACATAGGAATATTACCTCCTCTTGTATATACTGTATATATATATATATCATGTAGCTGAATACATCTTGGGTATGGATGTACTTTTTAGTTTGCACCTACAAACAACAATTGGTGAGTTTCAGCTGTGAATACAGACAGTAAAACCTGTGTTATGAGGATATGCTAAACATGACCCACAGGTGGTGCCCAAGCCAAGATATGTAGTTAATGTAAAGCAGTATCACATATCAGGAGGACATACAGAGATAAGTGCCACTATATTGGAATTACAGAAAATTGGCATTATTCGTCCAGCTCATAACACATTTAATGCTCCAGTATGGCCAGTGAAAAAGCCTGCTGGTACCTGGAGAATGACTGTAGATTATCAAGAACTGAATAAAGTAGTGCCTCTTTGCAGGCAGCTGTGCCTTCAGTTCATGACTTGATGGATCAGCTGATGACTCAGCTGGGGACTTATCATTATGTATTGGAACTTGCAAATGCTTTTTTTCTATTCCAATCTCAGCTGATAGCCAAGATCAGCTCACCTTCATGTGGTAAGGAAGACAATGGGCTTTTCATGTATTGCCCCATGGTTATCTGCATAGCCCAACCATCTGTCATGGGCTGGTGGCTGGGGACCTAGCCAAGTGGACTAGGCCAAGCATGGTTACAATGTTTCACTACATTGATGATGTGTTACTAACTTGTGATTCTCTTGCAGATTTAACACAGGCAGCTCCAACACAGTTAAGTCATTTGGAACAATGTGGATGAGCCATGAACACAGCCAAAGTGCAAGGACCTGGGCTGTCAGTCAGATTCCTAGGAGTGGTCTGGTCAGATAAGACAAGGGTCATCCCAGAAGCTATTATAGATAAGATATAGGCATACCCTCGATCCACAACTGTAGCTCAGCTACAGACATATTTGGGACTTCTGGGGTATTGGAGAGCTTTTGTACCCCATATGGTCCAAATGGCACACCCACTATATGCATTAACAAAGAAAGGAGCCCCTTAGGATTGGACTGAGGAAGTAGAACAAGCATATCAAGCTACAAAAAGGTCAATACAGCAAATACAGGCTTTACAAATGGCCGACCCCACTAAGCCATTTGAGTTAGATGTACATATAACCCAGGAGGTGTTCGGATGGGATTTGTGGCAGAGACAAGACTGATTCTGCACACCTGTAGGATTCTGGTCTCAGCTCCGGAAGGGTGATGAAGTGCATTATACCCTGATAGAAAAGCAGTTAGCAGCTGTGTATTCTGCCTTGATAGCCACTGAAGCTATCACAGGAACTGCCAAAGTCCCAGTAAAGATGACATACCCCATAACAGGTTGGCTGCGCACACAGCGGTAGCTCAGACTCCCACTCTGTCTAAATGGGGAGCATATACAGAACAAAGGAGCACTGTGTCAATGAGTCCTCTGTCCAAAGATTTGCAAACTGTGCTAGGCCCAGTAGAGGTTTTGGAGGAAACTTTGACATAACCGTTACCAATGGAGGTGGAGGCTACACCTTTCCATGAGGGACAGGGACCTATCACAGAGCAAGCTTGGTATACAGATGGCTCTAGCATGGGAACTTCAGCAGCATGGATAGCTGTTTGTGTCCAGCCCTTAACAGGCACTATGTGGTATGAAAATGGTACAGAGCAAAGCAGTCAATGGGCTGAATTGAGAGCAGTATGGATGGTGATAAAAAATGAACCTGGACTCATTATGTGGATAACTTGTCTTATGAAAATGATCCTGCCTTATAATTTCCCAGTGGAAGCCATGATCATCCCCACCACTCAAAATGTGGGTTTAATGCCACGTATGTACCCAGAGAGCATGAGAGTTTTATTACTCACATAATAGAGCTTTCTACGGAGACTTAGTACTGAACGGCTTTAGTTAAGGGGAATAGGAGACAGTGCTGGTTTGTACTGTGATTAGTTGTAGGGCTGGGGGTAGGGTTTCCAGGTGAGAGGATCAGCGTTTATGATATTTGACCTTCTCCACTGGTGCCAAAGGAGGGAGTGCCTGGCCTTTCTGATTGCATTGCCCAAAGTGAGGCAAGAGGGAAAAAAAGAGAAGTGGGGCTTGAAGCTGTCACTTCCTGAACATTAAAAATAGTCAGACTTATATTACAGATTCACCTCAGAGTGGTTCTGCACAAGACTTATATAAATTATCTAAAACAAAGATTCATCGTAAATATAACACCATATAATCTAGAATATAACTTCAGCTGTATATATTTTCATCATGTTAACATTAGAATAATATATACATTGCAAAATCTAGCCATAGCAGAGATTCTTTCCATTTGAAAAAGTCCTTGTTTCCTTCTTCTTCTTCTTCTTCTTTTTTTTTTTTTTTTCTATATTCTGCAGGAAACTATCACAGAGAAAAGAAGAGAGAAATAGAAAATAATGCCTATTAAGCACCTGCTACGTGACAAGCAGTGTTTTTATGAAGCTTTTCTAGAAGTGGTTTTAAAATAATCCTACAAGTTAGGTACAAATTTCACTGTTTAGGTAGTAAAAAAAATACTCAGAAAAATCGAACTATTTGCTTGATGTCAAACATCTCACAATTTGAAGATTTACAGGCTTGAGGCCAGTTTCAACTAACCTCAGAGTTTATGCTTTTTACTGACACAATGCTGTTTCCTGACAATACTGGATACTGTTTTAATCACTGGGTTTCACTCTTGTGACCTGAGCTGGCCATTCCTGAAAACCTTTAGAGGAAACATATATATTTTGATTTCTTGGCTCTTTTATTAATTGTCCTTGTCTTGTGTTTCCTTTGTATTCTGCTAATCCTTGTTTGCTTCTCTCTTTCATTATAATTGTGATGCACTGGTTCAAACCAGCAGCAGTAATCCTTTTCACTGTAGTACAGGAAAAGCCAGCCAGTTCACAGATCAATTATGTCTTATTTTACAGTAGTTATCTCAAAAATTAAGAAAATATTTTTGAGGCAGGGCAGCAATTGATTTTAAAAAGTACTATCTAGCTTTCTTCCTGCAATATTTTAAAGAGCAAATGTAAATTGCCCTTTAAGATCTCCAAACATACCTACATGTTATTGTCATCTTCTAATTTTTCCCTTATTCCTGTCCTTCTCAACTTTGGTTTCAAACAAAGGTAGTCAATTTTTCTGGAGAAAACCAAAAAAAAAAAAAAACATAATATACTGAAACATAATATACTGGACAAGTTGTCCAGGGACATGGTTTGAAACTAGTTCTGCCATGCATTGTTTGTGAGACCTTGACAGACATTTGCGTCACTAAGTTGGAGTGGCCTCATCTGTAAAAGAGAGAGATTAATAACAGCAACTTTACAGGGTTATTCTAAGAATCACGGGAGAAACTGGCTTTGAAAACATTTGGTAGATTGAAAAGTGCTGTGGGAATTCATTACAATGTGGGATCTTATTTTGAAGTAATGATATTTTCCCTGCATGATTAAGGTTCTGTTCTGTAAGGTTTATGTACACTCGTATGCAGTTTCTAATAATATTGATCTATGCTTATATCATTCAGAGGCCGAAACAAAACAAAACAAAACAAAACAAAACACCTCCTCAATGGGTGACCACTTAACTCCTTCTGACAATCTCTCTTCAAAAAAACTATAAAAAGGCACATTTATCCATTTTTTTAAAGTGCCCCTGGCTTTAAAGAATGGGCATTGTACTTGCAATTCATCAAATTTGGGATTAAATTTTGGATATCCTCATATTCCACCTACTAGCTTGAGCTCTTTGGAGCCTCAATTTTAACATTTATTAAGTGGATTGATAATACCAACTTGCAGAATCATTGCGGAAAGGTATTTAGGCAATGGAAATAAAGTACCTGGAATGCTAGTCATTGAAGGGTAGCTGTTGCTTTTATTATCTTTATAATTATTATAATTGAGTTTACTGTGTAGTAGCTTTGTACATGTTATGTTGTACCTTAAATCTACTGAACTTTAGATTTCTCATCTGTAGAACAGAAATCAAATGTATCTCATTTTTTGTTTGTTTTTTATTGGTTATGAATATTCATGAGATACAAAGCTGTTTTTCACCCCTCATGCCTATGATGTGAGGGTTATTAAGTTTTAGTGGGTTGATAACTATAAAGGCACTCTGAAAATGCAGTTCTCTATTACCTGTATTTCTACTAATACGAGTAGAATTCATTTCTATTTTTATGTTAGACTTGCCTTGTGATGGACCTCTTAATGCTGGAGGAAATAGCAGCTGTATATCTAGAGCCTAATGGCAAGAAATTTCCTAATTCCTTGATGGCAGATAACCACCTAAAGGACTTTTCTAACCAAGCTCTGGCAAATTATGGAAATTGAGATTTGATGGTTGTTAAACCTATGAATGAATGAATGATGGTTTTTTAACTGCTAGGTTGTTTGTTTCCTTCTGGTCTTGGCTCAAAGTTAGTCATCCAAAGGGCCTTTTCTGATAACCCAGTTACATTAGAGTCTCTACTAACTCTCTATTCCATGTCTTGTTTCATGTCTTCAGTCTACTCCTTACCATCTATAGTTCTACTATTGATATATTTTTAACTTGCTTATTATAAAATTCCATAGTAGCAGCAGCAGGAGAGCAGGGAAATTATCTTATTCACTATACATCCCCAATAAAGACACATAGTAGGTAGTCCATTAATATTTATCAAATGAGTAGGTAAAGAAAAAAATAATTCCCTACAAGCTCATGGTCTGTCTCTTTTAACGTGGCTGTTGAATGAAACCCATTTAAGTCAATGAGAAAACACAGAGAAAAACATGAAAGCATTTGTTTTTTGTACCAAGGATGACTTAAATGTTTTCTTTCCATTTCACTTGATCATTGGGAGATCAGAGGACATAAGGCAGGTCAATACCAGATACAAAGACAATAGTTTTTATAACAAAAAAAAAATTATATTTCCTATTATTTTAGTTTTGTGACAAATAAATTTGTAGAAATTTAATGTAGAAAGTTCCAGGACCAGATGATTTTACTGGGAATTCTACCAAACATTTATGGAAGGAATAAAAGTAATTTGATACAAATTATTTCAGAAACTGGAAGAGAAGTGAATAATTTTCAATTTATTCTGAGGCCAGATTTTTTCCTATATAAAAACCAGACCAAAAAATATATATATATATATATATATATATATATATATATATATATATATATATATATATATATACTCTGAAAGAAAATTACAGACTAATATCCATCCCAAATATAAATACAAAATTCTTTGCAAATTACTAAAAAATAGAATTCAGCAATATATAAAATTAATAATATATTATGACCAAATGAGGAATATCTCAAGTATTTGCTGCTGAGATATTATGGTAAATTGTACCTTTCCAAAGTAGTTTAGAAGATTCTAGATTCTAATATAAGGTGTTCACTCAAATTTTAATCTTCATAATAAAAAAATAAAGTAATATGAAGTTGTGTGTATGCATGTATAAATTTATGATAGACTAAATTTTTGTATACTTAGTGCATGAATGAAAACATATTAACCAGTAGAATGTATTACAATCAAGAGTTTTTACTATTAATATAGTGTGGTATATTCACAATTAAAATGGGCTTTTATTTTATTATTCAGCACATTTTTACTACTACTGTTACCATTATAATTTTCTTAGATTTCTAATAATTTATTTTATTTGTTTTGATGCTATCTGTTGGATACATTTCTCTTCACATGTATGTATTCAGCATAGATTTTAACCCTATGTCAATGACAAGTGACACGTATCATTATTTAATGGTTTTTCACACTGAATTTTACTCTGATTTGAATATTGTAATAGGCACTTCTATCTTTTAAAAAATTTTTCAATAGTAAATCTTTGAATAACCTTTTCTTAACATTTCTGTGTCCACTTTCATATACTACAATTTAAAAAATAAAAGTAGAGTATTTACTAAGATTCAATGAAACTGACATTGTAAAGCTGGTATTGAATGGGGAATTAAAACTATTATTGTTCAGAAACCCACATTCTATTATATCTTTCTAGATATAATTTCTATGGGCAGAGCCTTATACGTAGAGGTGCCCTGTCCAATTATGTCTGAATGGTGAGTCTAATTTTGCAATTTGGCAGTGTGGAGTCTGTTGTTATCAGTCTCTAAGGCATCCCTTCCAACTAAGATATATCTTTAAGAAAGCTGATACCATATTTCACTGATTTTGAGACATTATTTTCATAGTTTAACAATTCAAATGTGTGGCAGTCACTATGTTGTTGTGATTGTCTGAACACATGTGAAATTGGTCTGAAAACCTTTCGTTGGCATCTTCTGGCAAGATAAATCAAATAGCAGTATCAAAACTTGCAAAATCTTGCCAGAAGCTTGGGAAACAATCTTGGAGACAACAGTGAAACATTATTTGAGAAAATACAGTATGACAAAATTTTTGACAACTCAAAGGATGAATAAGAGTGTGGACATTAACACCCGAGGGAGAAAAAATTCAGGAAAGTTGAACTCTGAATATGAAGAGATATTAGAAATATCTTAACCAATTTTACTGCACACCCACATGAACAAATGTGCCCTTCTCGACTATTCCACTCCCCTACCAAACTGTAATCACTTTCTGTCCTGTGTCACCTCCTCTGTGCCCAGGAATGCTGACTTCTGTGGACTACACCACCTAGTCTCCCTTGCTTGGTGTCTATTGGGTAGGTTTATCCAAAGGCATTCAGATACTACCAGCAGATCCAGAAGTGACAGGAGAGAGATGTGAAGGTTTCCGTCCGCTGTTCTGATGCTATGTTTTAAGCAGCTGCTTCTCTGCACGGATCTACCTCGTCACAGGCAGACCTGCCTCCAGGGCTGTAGCTTTACTTGAGCTCTTTAAACATTATTTCTTTCCCTTGCTTTTCATCTGTATGGGTGAAAATAGCTCTCAGCCCCTGCTCACTTCTCAGTGCCTCTTCATCTCTTGTATCTTTTACTGTACCCACGTGTTATTACTAAAATCTCTTCATTTGAACAATTTCAAGCAAAATAAGTTTCCTGACAGGATCCTGATTTATACAGGAATATATTAAGCATTTTTGACAAAAGTATATCTAAAGGAGATTTTTAAAATAAGAATAAAACAAATTACAAGATCTATGCTAAAAACAATCTATCATAATTTAATTGGCATTTTTCTTTCTTTTTGATATCTAACATAATAGTACGTCATATAATTTATGACATCGTAGATTCAATGATATATGATATTTTGATCTCCAGCTATCTCACTATGTTTATCTCTTAACTCTTTTGCAACGTGGGGTCATAAAAGGAGATGTGTGAAATATCTGGGATCTACTCAATACTTAAGCATGTAAAGGAAATTAAGTTTGGTAATGTTAGAAACATAATACTGCCCTGTCAGGTATTTTAGCCTACCTGACCTCTTATGAAAAACTACATAAACTTGTTTCAGCTAGGCTGATATTATTTTTATCATACTTAAAAAAAAAAATCACCTTCTTTTTTAATGCTGTGCTTCCCATCTGGAACACTTTTCAGTAAAGCAAACTCTAATCAAGTCAGTTTATTTGGTTCTTTCTGTCCCCACCTTAGTAACATTGCAGCTTAGTTCAAGTCTCCCTTATCAAGAAGCTTTGAATATGCTAGGACACGCTTCTCTTTCAATTCTAAAGTCATTGTAAAAGACTGTTTGTATCACACATTTTCTAAATTTTATAATAACAAACATCCAGTCATGAGTGTTAAATACATAATAACATAAAGATGTGGTCCTTTGTCTTACGGAGATTAAAATGAGGTGATGGGGCAGACGTTAATCAAATTATTTCATTAAAAAATGTAGAATTATAACTATAATAATTTTGGATCAAAAATCTCTATGATGCGAGAACAAATATGCCAAATACTAGGAACTAAAGCACAGGTTCCCTAGAGATAAGAAGATAACTAGGTGAGGGAAGGGGATTGGGAGGTGCAAGGTATTGTATTTGAAGACATCGTTTCCGGAAAGACAAGCACGGTGAACCTGAAGAATAAAGAAAGTTCACACTTTTATTTCTCCTTACTTATTGTAAATTTCTTAAAAATAGAAAAATTTATGTTGTCGTTCTTTTTATTTTACATTCCTGAGAAACATAAAACTAGTCACTTGGATATGCTCTTTAGTGAGATACAAAATGAATGTGTTATAGTTTAAACATGTAAATGATGTGTGGAGCCAGAAAATCTGGCTTTTAATTCTTGCTTGGACTTTGTCTCAGTCTCAGTTACTGTTCATGAAAATTTATGGGAATAGTTCCCCCTCACTCTAAGGCATAACATTGTTGTAAGATGCAAATCAAATAAAACATATAAAAGTGTCTCATAAATTACAAAATTTTGTGTAACGATTTAACATGTAGAGTAGTTACCACATAAATTAGTGGTACTTTTGAAAGCAGAAGTGGAGTTCTGGATTTTGGAAGTTAATGACCTGACAAATAAAAGATCAAGATTAATCTTAATGAGTGTTGTATGTACTGGTTTGATAATTTCTGCTAATTAATTAGGAAGATTTTTATGTTCCTCCTTTCAATATGGCCTTGAGAGAAGAAAAGAACAGGGTTTTGAATTTGAACAGACTGACGTTTACAACACAATTCCAATACTTCATAAGCTTGATATTTTTGGTAACTTACTTAGCTGCAGTGAGTTTCTCTCTTCTCATCTATCAAATGAAAATAACACATCTTACAGGTAAATTTGTCCTCATTTATAAAAGAGTGTTCCGCATAGATAGTATATGCTCAATAAATGTTGGTCTTTAATACTTGTACAATTGTGATTTTGCATCTTGCATTTACAAATCCCATCTCAGTAGCAATTATTGTGTTTATCATATGAAAATTTGAAACCAGCTGACCTTTGTTTCCTGGAGGCTAATAACTATTTTCTTAAACTGGAAATACATATATTCGATTTTATATAAAACTTCAAATATAATCTTTGAGATTGTTAAGCATTTTAGTCAGGTAGTATTTTCTTTATGTTCAGAACAGACATTCACATAGTAATTGAACAAAAAAGCAGACTAAAAGAAATAGATAGATGATAAATAGGGAGATGATAAAAAAATAAACATGGAACCTCCATTGACTGTACTGTAGAATTAGTATATTAGTATAGGACATGTTGATGATGCACTTTGAGATATAATACAAAAAAATACATGTATTTCAGGATTTTAAAATATTAATTATTTTTTTCTACTATGATCAAAGAACTAGATGAAATTTTGAGTGACTTGAGATTTGGCACAATTTGTTTGATCTTTTAGGCCACCTTGTTTGATGTATGCTAGAGTTAGAAGGGACTACTGTTTTACTCATTTCTCATTCAATCTAATACACTCAACCTTATATCTTAACCCACTTTAAAACCTATTTCTCTCCTTGTCCGTAGCCTACATTTTTTTCCAAATAACTTAACTGCAAGAAAAATGAAACTTGTTTATGGATTATTAGGACTTTTTTAAAAAGGGGTTTATTATCTGTAGGAAATAAATCCAGAGTTTTCTATTGCACATTACTCAAACTTAAAAAAAAAAAAATCTTTGCTCACCTAAATGTTATTTATTAATTTATTTTTTAATATTTGAATATAATCTTAATCAAGTCTACTTTTTGATCTACTAATTGTATTTTTAAACCTATATCTTTTTCAAATTCTTAGGGAGAGCTAGTAGCAGACAACACAGCATCCAAATATTTTGAGTTAAGATTCACCTATGCTGAATAAAAATGGTATACAACTTGTGATTATGGCTATGCAAAAGTGTAAATGCATATATAAAAAGACTGGATGAAACAAAGCAACAAAAAGTTGATTTACAAAGAAGTGAAATATCTATGGATTCTTTTTCTTTTAGTTTTTGCTTTCGTTACAATGTTGTCTCTAGATTTTTTAAAAATTAAATACTGTAAATGTTAGTACTATACTATTTTTATACTCTTTAGAGTTTGTCTAATATGAGATTGTACTAAGCCTAGAGAGATGGAGAATTAAATCATAAGATAGGCAGAAGACTTATCGGTAATCAGCAAATGATGTATGAAAAACTGCTCACTAAGCTAGGCATAGTGGAAGATTCACAATAGTAAAAACACTTTTTTTCAATTAACAAGTTTAACCATTTAAGAAATAATAACAGGCTTTACTAATTTAATAATGCATTTGTTGAGTTTCTTTACAAATACCCAGGGTCAATCTACTGCCACCTAATTTTGATTTCCACTGAAAGGAGGAATATTTATACATGGAGCATTTTAAAGCCAGAAGACATGGCAGACAGCTGTTTTCCACCCCATCTTATTTATAGTTCCCCCCCCCAACCAGAAATAACCCAGTCTTCTAGTCTTGACACAGTTGCTGCAGAGATAATTTAAGTTTTGCTCTTTCAATCGTCCATAATTAACTGAATAGCAAGTTGCTCATTTCTTGGTTTTGAGCAGGACACCTTCTACCATAGACTGCTATACGAGGCAAAATTTAGTGTTCTTTTATAGTTTATAGCCTTGGGATTTGGCTATGCAACACCTCCTACTCACTGTCACTCTGTATTTTCATCTGGATTAATTACAATATAGTAAATTTAAAAGTTAAATAGAGTTGGGTAGCTATCTAAGACAATAATGGTGACGATTTGAATTCACGATTTCTAGGAAGAATAGGTCGTACTTTATTTCTGTCAGGATCTTTCAAGTACTGTACAATATGCCCATAACAACGTGTCTATAAGAAAAAAGTGCACATTTGTTCATTTTAAACTTTTCAGCTTAGTCAGTTTACCGCACAGCTGAAAAGCTGCTTGGCTTTACTGATAATTCCTTTTCAATAAAGGAATGATAATTCCTTTTCAATGTTAGATTGGCTTTTCATACAAGGACAGAGATCAATATCACTGTTTTTAGCAGTTTTGTAGTATTCCATTGTGTGGATCTACTGTAATTTATTTCACTATTTATTCATTGATTGACAGTCATTTGTTAGTATAAAAGATGCTGCACAACTCTTTTCTGTTATTTTACACTTGTATAATTTTATCTATAAAATTAATTCCTAGAAGTGGACTTGCTGGTAGGTCCGTGTGAATGGACATTTTCAATTTTGAAAAATATTTTTATTTGCACTCTAAAAAGTTTCAATGTTATATGATGTTGCATGTTTTGCCTTGCCTTTGTTAACACTAGGCAATATCAAGATTTGTGTTTTCTGTCAATTTGTTAGTTGAAAAAATTGGTCTTTCGAGATATTTTATTAAATAGTGTGCTCTTTATTTGAAGATTTTAACTGAGAGCCCTGTAAACAGATTTGCCTTTATTGCAGTTTCTCAAATTGAATATTTTTAGCAAGGAATTTGGCAACTTAATATGAAGGGCAGGCTTTGATGTTCATGTAGGGATCTCACGAATGCTGTACATTATTCCCTTAATGAAAATTCTACAAGAAAACGAACTGTACAGTATTTGTAACTTCTCTAAAACTTCCAATAGAAACTGAGATCACACAAGAAAGAAACTTGTAAAGTTAACACAAATGGTTTCAGGTAGTAGGAGAACATAGATTCTTAAACCTGAGAAAATATAAAGGTCATTTTGACAAGTGTGGAAATTTTGTTTTAATAGCTACCTATTGGAGATTTGTTTGTCCAAAAAGTAATAAGGCTATATTTGAAACCAAACTACCTCCAAACACTGAGAGCTTAAAAATAGGACTGGTTACTTAGGGGCTTGCTATATATCTAGTTGTGAATAAAAGAACCCTTCTAACTTGGTATGAATATAATTTTATCAGGATTCATGTCCTCAGGATATGGACGTGAGATGAGACTCCCCAATTCTGGTGGATCTCCCTTCCCACTGAATGTTTATAACCTAAGGAAGCTTGTCTTCAAGAGAAAAGTCCTGCTCTGTTGGAAATCTCAAACGCCTAAGAAATAATAGTTGGTTTCACTTAAGCAGTAGTCCCTTACCTAATATCTTCTCTCTCCACCTGATTCAGACTGTAGCACATTCAAATTGAATAAACATGGAGAAAAAGTATTATTACTCATAATATTGCAAATAATGTTAACATAGGCAAATATGTATAGGAGATGAAAAACACTGTGAAATGGCAAAAGAGTTGATAATAGATTATGGCTATTAGGATTTTTAAATCCCACTGGGAGAATGTTTTGGAATTTTATGCTGCTGTCCCATTTGGACTGTTTATTTACCATGTATGTGTAAACCATAGATAGCAGAAAAATGTAAGAAACTATTATAAATCTTTAAAGCTATGCATACATATAGATGTCATTTCTGAGAAATGTTATAAATGTGTTAAAGTGACAGAATAGAAAAAAAAAAAAACCCTGGAAAACAATCCCCCCACATCATTCTGCACCTAGGAAAAATATCTATTTTGTTCATGTGACTAATAGAACTTCTAAAACCTAAACAGTAGGAATTTCTGGTGTCTACTAACGAACTTCTTCAGAAAACACAAGTAATGAAAAAACAATCATTTCAAAAACCTACTTAATTGACCTATATAAACTCAAATAAATCCAAATAAAAATTTCAGTAATTAAATGGGCACAAGGATAGATAAGCAGACAGATGGAGCAGAATAATGAATAGAGACTCAAGCAAGTGACACATCAGTGCATGGGTGAAAAAAGAGTCTTTTGAATAAATGGTGCTAGGCCATTTGAAAAGTCTCTATGAAAAAATAAATAAATCTTGATCCCTGTAATGGTTAATTTTAGGTGTCGACCTGACTAGATTAAGGAATACATAGAAACCTGGTAAAGCATTATTTTTGGGTGTGCTTATGAGGGTGTTTCCAGAAGAGATTAGCATGAAAGCCTGAGTCAACTGGGTGGGAAGAATCCACCCTCAATATGGGTGGGCACATCCAATCCCTTGGGGGCCCAGAGAGAATAAAAACAGAGGAAAAGGCCAGTCTCTCACTCTATTTCTGCTGGAGCTGGGATATGCTCTTCTCTCCTCTCTGTGAATGTTCGAACTCAAGACTCTTCAGCCTTTGGGTTCCAGAACTTGAAGTAATATTTTGTCTTTGAAACAATATTTGCTTGTTACACTAGACTGGCCTCTAATCACTACTTACATTTTTGGCTTCTGTAACTGAGCTCACTTATCTATGCTAGCCTAGTGAATGCTGAGAAAAAAAAAAAAAATGTAAAGAAAACTGGAAGAGTCCACTTATAAAAATTTTGTGAGACCTGAGTTCGGGATCTAGATTTTCAAGAATTAGCTTCTCGGGGTCCACCGGCATAATAATTACCTGGCTCTCCAACCCTCAGAGTGTCAGTTGCTTCCTGCTGAGTCCATTCCATAACAACAGCAGTGGCCTTTGACCTGAGACTGAAAATCACAGTGTCAGCTTCCCTGGTTCTGAGGCTTCCAGACTGGGACTGAGCCATGTCACAAGCATGCGGTTTGTAGGCAGCCTATTGTAGGACTACTCAGACTTCACAAATGTGTGAGCCAATTCCCTAATAAATCTGCTCTCACATATATATATACATGCTGTTAGTTTTGTTCCAATGGAGAACCTGGCTAATGCAATCCCTATCTTACACAAAAATGATTCCAGATAGATTACAGATCTAAATGTGAAAATTAATAAAGTTTTTAGAAATTAATGGAAGACAATATATTTAGTAGCTCTGGGTAGACAAAGATTTCAAAGAAAGCACTAACTGTACCAAGAGGAATAATGATAACTTAAACAATATTAAAAGTGGCTGTTATTCATCAACTATTACCAGAGAGTAGTGAAAAGGCACAGAGTGAGAGAAGATATTTGATACATCTGGTGAAAGATGAAAGAAATACCTAAAAAACTGCTATAAACCAATAAGGAAAAAAATACTATTTTTAAAATAGGCAAATAATTAAATAAATAGTTCACAAAAGATAGTCTTCAAATGTCAATAAACATATAAAAAGTTGGTCCACTTCATTAATCATCTGAAAAAATACAAATAAAACTATACAATGCCAATGCATCACCCAAGAATGTTAAAATGAAAGACTAACACCATTAAAACTTGACAGAAATGTAGAACAGCTGGAATTCTGAGATATTGTTGTTAGGACTTCAAATTGCTTTCCAACAATTTGGAAAACTTTTACAGTACCTACTAAAGATGAATATACACATAGTCTATGACCTGGCAATTCTATATACACATCATATTTGTGCTGTGTGTACACATTCAGTAAAAGAAATGTTCATCATTATTTATAAAAAACACTTCTTGTGGTAGTCTCAACCGTACCCACCCCAAATGTCTATCAACAATAGGATAGATGTAAAAATTATAATATATTAATAAAATGCAATCTTATAAAGCAAGGGGAATAAAAAACATAGATAAATCTTTTACAGACAGTTGAACAAAATAATATAGAAACAAAAAATACATGCAAAATAACTTACTTATGTAAAGTTCAAAATCAGACAAAACTAATTTATGATGTTATCATTTTGAATAGATGTTAGCTTTCAAATGACTAGTAAGAAGCCTAAGCAGGAAAAAGTTAATTCAGCAGCATGTTTTGCTCAAACCTGCACATTCCAAGGAAAATAAGTTCTGGCTCTAGGCCAGCTGCTGGCCCCTGGAATATAAACTCTGACCTCTTAGAATATTCTGCCTGATAATAGTATTTTTATATGCCTGAGGTCTTAGCCATACTGTATTTATGACGAATGCCTGGCTCTGTATGCCCAAGGCCTTGGGATATGATGTACCAGTTTGACCAAATAAGCTTATCATAACAATGAGATTTATGGTGAACACCTATTTTTTCTGGGGGTTGGGGAGAGTAGGGCTGGAGTCTGAGTAGCTGAGTCATACAGAACTGCAAGCTCACATGACTGACCCCCAGTAAAACCCAGAAAGCAAGGCTCAAGTTGGCAACACTTAGCATGTCTTTTCATACATCATTCTTGGGAGAATTGAGCATGTCCCTGTATGACTGCACTGGGAGAGGACACCTGGAAGCTTGTGCCTGATTTATCTGTAACCAGCATCCAAGAAGAAATGTAACCGCTCCTTCGCTACAAACAAAGGACTCAAGAGTCCAGTGTTGATGTAAGATTTGGAATCTTTATTATCAGAAAGCACAACCTGGGAGATAGTTTTGACTGCAGTCTCCCAGGTTGTTTTTCCTGACAATAAAGCTTCTAAACTTTGTATGAACATATGACTCCCCAGTCCTTTATTTCCAGGAGGAGGAGCTGTGGTTCTTGGCTGCCCGTATCAGTTTCTCCTGGACTTTGCCTCATGTGCCTTTTCACGTTGCCTATTTCATACTGAAATAGGCATACCACATCTCTGAGTCATTTGAGCCCTTCTAGAGAATCATAGTCTGAAGGTGGTCTTGGGGAGGGACCCTTGACACAGGGTCCAAATAAAGATTTTCGGCTGCTGATAATATTCTATTCTTAATCTTGAGGCTCATTAAATCATGGGTATTTGTTTTGTAAAAATTCATCCTACTGTGCACTTATGCTTCAAATACTACTCTGTGTATATTATATGCTTCAATCAAAAGTTTTTTCCCCAAAAAACATCTTTATATTTTAAATTATATGTGCAGCATTTAATCGTGTCAAGAAACATGCTTGATCTAGGGACAGATAAGAGGTGCGAGATCCTTTGTTTATATTACTCACAGTGTGAGAGTAGTAGGGGATGGGGTGGAGTACACTTAAACAACAGAAAAACTGTAATTCTCTGGCCAAGTTGTAGAATGATACAGTTTCTAAGACATGTAGTGTGTCAGTAAGTGATTATAGTAGCTCAGATATGATGCTAACGGTATGAGTATGAGTGTTTGGGAGGTAAAATCAGAAATATTTATTGATAGATTGGTGAGGAACAGTGAGGGGTCAAGGATCTCCACCACGCTGAAAGCCTGGTGAATAGTGCTGATGCCAACTGAGAAAGAGTACGGTCTGTTCAAGGAAGAAGATAATTACTTCTATTTTGGACATGTCAAAGAAAGCTGCCTCTGTGCCATTCAAATGGAGATGTCCAGAGGCAAATTGAACATCTGAGTGTGAAGCTTAGAGAAGATGTTGAAACTGAGATAACTGTCTATTGGGGAAACATCAATAGTTCAGTGGTTATCATCTAGTGAAGTGGGGGATGGGAACCATGTAGACTGAGGAAAGCAGTTATCTGAGTATGGGAGCCAAGAAAACAGAGAAATCAAAAAGAGCTCAAAAGTCACACAATCAAAGATCAGGGAAAAATGAGTTGGTTAGGTTGTTAGTCAGACATGAGCGGGTAGAAAAAAAGGGGAAAAGGAAACCAAACCACTTGTCACTAGCCCGCCCATAAGATGCTTCTTTAGTGGTCAGGACAGGATAAACTTCAACCACATTTTGACCACAAACTGTTTTTGTGGGGACTTTCCGCTGCTTGAAGCATTCACAGATAAACATATAATACCCTAGAAATGACTCGTAATTCATTAAGAGATCATAAGAATAAAATGAACATTGCAGTTTAAATCCCCCTGTGGGTTTTTCTGCATGCTTTATGGGCAAGGACATGCACAATAGAAAAAGGAAATATAACCCTTAGATGTCAATCAAAATGCCAATCAAGCCAGTTTATATTTATGCAAGCCAGATAGATAAAAAGCCACAAACAAGCACCCACAGGGCCACTCTCTGCTCGGAGTTTTGTTGTGAGGCACCCTCCTGCAAGAATGCACTTATAGGCCACTCATGCAGAAAAGGGCAGTTTATTCACTCCAGCTGGCCAGCAAACGTCTCTCAAGGAGCAACCAAGGGAGAACGGCCACGGGCCTTGGTCTAGTGGGGTTTTTAAAGGCAAAAACCACATTCCATTGGCACATGGGTTTGTCCAGGTGCACAAAGCAAGCTAGGGAGCTAGGTTACAGAGGCCAAGAATGAGCTGTTAGAGCAATCGAGCATACAACTTTTCATTGTGTATGTTCCCATGTAATAGTTCACTGTGTATGGCTCCTATTTCTATGCAACAGTTTTTGTTTCTATGAGAAGGTCAATGGTTTCTCATGCAGAAGAGGGGTTAGTCTGCAGGTCAGACAGGGGGTAAAATGGAGTTACTTAGGTTAAGCAAGCAATTCTACAGAAGCAGATAGCGTACATTATGAGGGTGTAGGGAACCCTATTTCATTCCTAACTCCTCTTTAGGAAGGAATCAAATCATTGATTCATCAGTACTTAATCTGTTGTACTTAGTACGTAAAACTAGGAGTTTGACTGATTGTACTCATTTTTGAATGTAGCTAGTGAGGCAGGATATTAGGGGGGGGTCCAGTAGTAACTAGGAGAAGAAGGAGGACTAGGGGACCAGAGATTGCTGTTATTAAGGTCGTTAACCAAGGTGACCAGGAAAAAAGATGTTCAAACCAATTTTTGTTATTACTATATGACTTTTCTCCTTTTTTAATGTGTTTTCTCACTAATGCAGGGCAGTTTCTAATAACACCCAAATGGTTAGTATAGAAATAACAGGTTTTCACTAGAGCCATATACAATCCACCTTTTTAGTCTGATTGTGTGGATTATATATGAGTGCAGCTGCTGCTGTGCATTCAGATAGGTCCAGCCTCTGTGTAGGACACAATGATTACAGCAAAGAAGAAAAATTAACTTTTTACCACATTGTTAGATTGACCACTTGGTGTAAATCTTTTTATCAAAGCACTTTACATTTTAAAATTGTTATTTAATTGGAAAAACTCTCAATAAACTAGGAAGAGAAAGCACCTTTCTCAATCTAATAAAGTCCATCTACAGAAAGCCCACAGCTAACATCATACTTAATGATGAAAGACTGGGTGCTTTTCCCATAAACTTAGGAATAAGGCAAGCATGCCCATTCTTGCCACTTTTATGCAGCATTGTATGGGGCCAGCATTGAATGCTAGCCAGTCTGCTCATGACAAAGAAGGAGGTCCAGATTGGAAAGGAATGAGTAAAACTGTCTTTATCCATAGATGGTATGGTCCTATGTGTAGAAAATACTGAGGAATCCATATAAAAAGCTACTAGAACTAAATGTGTTTGGTAAGTTTGAGGACCTGAGATTAAAATGAAAAAGCAATTGTACTTCTATATACTAGCAATGGACAGTCTGAAAATGAACTTAACAATTTCATTCACAATAGCATTGAAGAGAATAAAATGTTTAGGAACAAATTTAATAAAAGCATGTAAGACTTGTCTGTTGAAAACTACAAAATACTGTTAATAGAAATTAAAGACAATATAAATAAATACAGAGACATTTCATGTTCATGGACTAGAAGACAATATTGTTAAGATGTCAATTCTTCCCAAATTGATCAATAGAGTCAATGTAACCCCTCTCAAATTCCAGGAGGCCTTTTTGCAGAATTGACCAATTGCTTTTGTCGTTGGGTAGGCCTCTCTGACCAAGGGGTGAATCTGGCGTAGTACCTGTTGGAGGGCCTGAAAAGAAGAAAGGGGATTCAATATATTTGGGTATGTCAAGAATGAAGAAAGTAGCATTATTATACCTCCTCTCTCTATTTTCTCATACCTGAGTTTAAGAACAACTTGCAGGGAAGGATTTGTTCTCTGAGATATTTGCAAATCAGAATGGATTCAGTAGTAAGTCTCATGGATAATGTCTCAATTGCATTGATATCTGCAAAGCTTCTATTTAGGGGCAGTCAGAGGTGTAGGCTTTGATGATATCTTGGTAGAGCTGACTCTCCACTCTCCACTCTCCCCAACTTCTGGCAGCTCTTGGTTTTTCTTCCTCACGATATTCTAACAGATGTGTAAGTTCGGGTGTTTGATGTGGAAAGGGGAATAATTTCTCATATTGCCTTATTTCATTCTACAACTCTTTAATTACTTTTGATAAACTCCTTTCATTTTAGTAAGAAAAACAAGTTTCATAGTTTAGCACATATTTAGAATTTATTAACCCCTCAAAAGTATCTCAGATTCATGGATGATTTTAAATCATTATGCTCAGTCTCTGAACCCTAACTATATGCTATTATTCTTCCTCTCCATACATAAGGAGGAAAAATTATACTGGCATTCTTTTAACATTCTATTAAGTTTCAGGAAAGTTTTTTTAATGCAGAAACAATAATGGTTTTAATTACAAACTGGGTGGGTTTGATTTCTCAATTATAGTTTGAAAAATTACTGAATGATGTAATCTCTATTTGTACTTAGTGTCTCAATAAATCTGTATTTCAGTTTCTTCCATAGATATCAAATGAAACTTGAAGGACTTCTTTATTGCAGAATCTTATATTTCAAAGCTTGAAAAACTTTAAAGGTCATAGTTCGAATATCTACTCCGTGTTTTATTTCCCCCTGTGTGCCTTTTCCTGCAAGTAGTTGTCCAACTAGCTGATACCCAGGCAGAGGTGAAGTGCTCATTCTTATAATGTAATGCATTAACTTGATAAATAACTATAATTATTACAGTAGTCTTTTTTTTTTACCTTATTTTATTTTATTTTATTTTATTTTTTAATTTTATTTTGTCGATATACATTGTGGCTGATTATTGCTCCCCATCACCAAAACCTCCCTCCCTTCTCCCTCCCCCCCCGCCCCCCCAACAATGTCCTTTCTGTTTGCTTGTCGTATCAACTTCAAGTAATTGTGGTTGTTATATCTTCTCCCCCCCCCCAGTTGTGTGTGTGTGTGTGTGTGTGTGTGTGTGTGTGTGAATTTATATATTAATTTTTAGCTCCCACCAATAAGTAAGAACATGTGGTATTTCTCTTTCTGTGCCTGACTTGTACAGTAGTCTTTTTTACAATTTCATTGTGACTCTCACCAAGTGCTCTAAGTCCTACCCTCTGGACCATGCAAAATAAGGCTCACTGCTCTTCCATAGAGCAAATTTGGCAGCATTGGAAGATAAGCATCATTTCTCCTCTAAATATTTTTGCTAGGCTAGGGATATCCCTAGTTGCTTCAGGCTTTCTTTTTATGCTATAGTTTTGTTAAATTTAAATATGCTCAAAATTCAACTACTCTTCTTAAAGAAAGGTGCTAGAATTATACACAATCTAATTCAGCTGGAAGAGTGAAATAGTTCTAATATTAGGGCTCTTTGCCTGGCTATGTCACCATCTTGATTTTCCACATCGGCTAGATAAAGGTGAATATTCAAAACTCAGGACTTTTTCAATTATTCACATTGAGATTAATTTTTTAAAGAGGAGATTGAAATTCTATGTAAGTAATAACGTATACTTAGTTTCTCCCCAAAACTTGGTTTCAGACAACTCCACAAACTATCCCACTCTATTTTACACCAAAGAAATCTGGCTCTTTCTGCAGTACATCATCACTTGATTTTAACATATACTTTAAATATTTCTCTCCACAGTATTAGAAATTCTCTCACTGGTACCTCTTATGAAATGAATTGGGTTCCACTCTACCAAAATGCGTACGTTGAAGTCCTAACATTGAATATCACTGTATTTGGATATAAGACCATTAAAGAAATAATTGATGTTAAATGAGGTCATAAAAGGAGGGCCCTCATCCAATATGACTGATGTTCTTGTAAAAAAGAGGAACAGATACCATGGATGCCAATGTGTAGGAAAAAACAAACACACAAACAAACAAAAAAAATTTGAGGACACAGTAAGAAGATGGCCATCTGCAAGAGAAGGATAGAGACCTCAGGAGAAACCAAACCTACCAATACCTTGACCTCTGACATTCAGCCTTCGAACTGTGAAGAAAAATAGATTTTTGTTGTTTAAGCCACCCAGTGTGTGGTATTTTTTAACGACAGCTCTAACAGACTAATATAGCATCTCAAGGACTTCTCTTTAGTACACAACCACAGCTACCATCCTTAGAGTATGTTATGCTTTCTATTCACTTGTCAACCTATCCTAGTCATAAATTAATACAGTTAAGCCAAGTAATGCATATTTCTTAAATAAAGGAAGGTAAAGTTCTATATGCTAGGATATGCTCACCTGATACTTCAAGGAACAGAGGAGCTTGTCATGTTATGATTTGAGCAATAAAACCATCTTCTTTAAAATGTCTCCCAAGTGTCTCTCTGTCTAGTTACATTTAGTTCTCAGCCCCCCACTTTGAATTAATATAAGCAAATTGGAACATACCCAGAGGAGAGAAAATGAAGTGATGAGAGCGGCATGTCATAAGATAAAGGCTAGAAAGAAAGCTAATTTTTTTTATTATATATATATATATACACACACACACACACATAATTTATTTATTAATATTATTTTTTTACATTCTATGATGTTGCAGAGCAGTTGAGGAGGACAAGGAGAGGGGAAGGTGGAAGGAAATAGGATAGGAGAAGGTGGAAGGAGGAGGGGTGGGGTTGAGGCCTGTGGCATCCCCTCATTCCTGCAGGGGAGGCGAGGGGGCTTCCAGTGGTGTCATTGCCCTCGGCCCCTGCCACTGCGGCTCGGGAGGGCCTGGGGAGCTACCTGTGGTGGCTTGGCGGTCGTTGCTGGGCTGGTTGCAGTGTCAGGGGGCATGGCTGAGTCTCCCAGCTCTCCCCCATCCCTGGCTTGGTAGCCCAGGGGATTTCCAGTCCTTCTAGGTTTTATAGGTGTTCTTTGGTGATGTGAGATTTTTACTAGTTAATATCAAAATTTGTCTCTGGTCTATGGGTATTTTGTTTTTACATCCAGCTCTGTGTTGGATTATTTGCTGGCCCTATCACATAAACTCTGCACTGGAACTAATTTGTTTTTCTTTGCTTACTTCTAAAACGGAAGAACTTCCTGGGTTACCCGCACTTGTGTCTGTGGTCGAGCTAAATTGCTGCTTTGCTGCTGATTCCCTGGGGAAGGCTTTTTGTGTGTTGAATTTACAGATACTTCCAGCTTTCATTAGATCTGGTACACCTGAGGTGTATAGAAACTCTGGTCTGGGCCTGAGTCTTTTCATCAAACTGCACCCCATGCAGTTCTGTATTCCTGACCAGTCTCCACTGAGAGGTCCTGCGCTGATTGGGGGGCAGATTAACTGTTCTTGCTGTGCCCCAGTGTACTCCTGGTAGGCCTGTCTCCCCCACCACCCATGCTCCAAACACATCCCATGGGACAGGCCATACACTAGTCCCTTGCAATGATTCACGGGCCTCTGAGTGGCTCCTTTTTTTCAGTTGTTGTGGCTTCTCATTCTTATGTGGGTCCACGAGAACCCTGTTAGTAGTCTTGCTGGCCTGGGGGCCACCAAGGCCCTCTTCTCCCCTGCAGCCTCCAAGCAACTCCTTCCAAAGGGCACAGCTGCAGCTTTTGTCAGCTCTTGCTCTGTGAGCTCACCAGATCCAGTCTTGAAGGGGCCAGGGCTTGAAATCTTCAGAGTGATTCTTTTTTTCTCTTAACATGGCTTCTCCCACCTTCATGCACTCTGTAGGTCTCTCCTTCTCTCCCCCTGAGCTCTAGCGGCCCCAGCTTGGCTGTTGTTGCTTTTTAATAATTGTAAATTGGCGGATTTGTGGGAGAGAGTGATGCTGGCAACCGTCTCTTCTGCCATTTTGAGTGAAAGCCAGAAAGTTAACATTATTTGATCAGAGAAGACTTTCAATATTTGAAATGCTGAAGAGATGTTAGTGTATAGGACTCTGGTACTAAGAGGCAGAAATGCAACAAATTACATAAAAAACACAAAGAGGCAGGTTTTACTTCCTGCACTTAATATACATTTCAATCTTCCAAATCCAAATTTGAGCTCTAGATTCCCTACCCAATTAAATATCTTCTTTTGAACTTCAATCTCCATCTTAGTAAATGGAAGCAACAAACTTTCTTTTGATCAAGTCAAAAACCTAAGAACCAACTGCCTATTTCTTTCCTTGCTTTCTATATACAATGTATGAGCAAATCCTGTGAGTTCTACCTTCAAAACATATTTAAAAATCATCCATGTATTATCTCTACTGCTACAAACTTAGTTCAATAACAACATCTAACTGCAAGAGCCTCCTAACCACTCATCTATTCTGTTCTGGTGTACTGTCATTGACTCACCACACAACATCCAGGGTTGTTTCTTAAAAATATAATTAGTTAATGCTTGAAACATCTGCTCTAAGAAAGAAACCCTACCTCCAAACAGGACATGCAAGGCCCCTCCCCCACCATCTCATATAGTTTCCTGACAGCCTCTTTTCTTCAGACAAACAGATCTAGTTTTCTTTCGTATAGTAGGTCCTGCTTGTTTCCTGCCTTAGAAAATCTGCATGAGTTGCTTTTGTTTATGTTTTTGTTTTTCCACTGCTTGAAAACAATTCATACTAAAACTTTCCGTACCATTCTGGTTTCATCTTAAATGTTCTTAGACCTCTAACCAGCCAATTTAAAGTAGACCCACTCAATTGTCATTACATTAACTTGTTTTGGATTCTTCAAAACCATTAGAAATATTTAATATTTTCTTGTTTATTTGTTTTTCCTTGTCTTCCCCTTTAATATTTATGTTTTGTGAGAATTACAACCCAGTCTTTCAATTTGTGGTTAAATATTTAGGGCTGCAACCTTATCTGCCACTAATATAAATGTCTCTCATAGTCCAACGAAAGTTGCTCAAAGATAGAACGGATTAGTGTAGTGATGAGTAATCTGTCCTTGGAAATATTTATCCAAGGTATTTGTGGGGGTGTTGTGGGATGCAATTCAAATACATGTTTGAGGTCATTGCATGAAGTAAACATTTAGATAATTTTTAAGCATGTGATTCTATTATTCTATGCACCAACAGTAAAAGATCTTTTTCATATGAGGTTCTTTGGCAGGTTATATATGCTGATGGTGAACACAGACTTTGAGATAGACTGACTAATGTTCTAAAACTTATTAACTGTGTGATCTTGGGATAATTAACTTAATCTCTCTATAGCCCAGATTCCTCATCAATAAAATGGGGGTATTAATAGTATGCATCTTTTATGGCTACTGGGTGCATTATATAAGGTATTAAATAAACCACAATTGAAATGACTGTCATAATGCCTGGTGTGTAGTTAGTGCTCAAGAGATTTATCATTTTTCTTAGATTTATATTGAACAGCAGGTTTACATGGCCAAAACAATTTTTGAAAATGGCTCTGTGCCACCATGATGGTTATATGGCCCCTGTTTCTTTGAATAAAATTACTTGTATCAACATTATCCCAAAGCCATATTCCCATATTTAACTTACACATTTTCCCCCCTTTGGCCCCATATTATCCACTTCTGTATACTGTGGAGCTTATAACATTTGCTGGAAAAATTAAATAGTCCACTTTCAGCAAAGACTCGTAATGCCTTTCAAATATACATAAAGCTAATAATATTAACTGAGATTAGTTTTATGTAGACTGGATATAGTTGAAAGTGTTTCTAATGAACACTAGCCCATTGGCAGATGGATAATGATTTGCCAAGACATTTTTACAATAAATTTTAAAGACTCATTTGCAGAGGAAGAGAGAAAAATGATATGAAGAAGCTGTACTCAAAGAAAAGTTCATTTTAATGCATCCATTTTTTTTCTAGATTAGTTAATGAACTACACTGTGGGAGAAGATTCTGAGATCTCTGAAGAAGTCCTACTCTCAATGAATACTTCTATCAGAATTGTTTCAAGCAAAATAAGACATTAAAATTTACTCTTATTTTAACAACATAAGCTCCAGATGGTCTTCTGCTTAGTGTTTCAAAAATAGGTTATTTGGGAAAACCAAACAATACTAATACACACATTTGAAATTACACCCTTTATAACAGTCTGATACACCCTCATGAATGTAAAGTAAAAAAGATGTTAAGAAAAATTAAATATAATGTCATTTTGTACTTGCTGTTGTTAGTAGGTGCTGTGAATTGATTGAATTGTGTCCCCTAAGGTTCATGTATTGGAAGCTTAATTCCCACTGTATCAGCTGAGGGTGAGAAATCCTCTTATGGTAATTGAAAGGTGGGGCCTTGAGAAGTGATTAGATTATATGACCATGCCCTGGTGAATGGATTAGTAATGGTGACCAGGGCATAGTTCTGAAGGCTTTAAAAGTAGAACACATGAGAGAGGCTAGTCTCTCTTTGCTTTGCAATTTTTTCCCTGGGTCACTATGACCATCATCAAAACCTTCACCGGATGTATTCTCTAGACTTTGGACTTCCCAGCCTCCAAAACCATAAGCGATAAGTTTTGTTTTCTTATAAATCATCCAGTTCCAGGTATTTTGTGATAAGCAAGAAACTGGCTAATAATACAGGAGGGCATGCTTTTAAGCACTCAAATAAATTTTGATCAGCCTAAGCAATAGATTTTCAATGCTTTATCTTACATACCATTATAATTCATAGCATTTAAGTCTTTAGACATCAACATCTTCAGATATGTTGACGTCTACAAAGGGAAAATTGATTTTCTTAAATGATATTGAGCATTAGTTCATTTCAGTGATAATAAAATGAATGGCTATAATATTAAAAATATATGAGTAAAAGCAAAAGGGTTCTTTGTATGTACTCACATGCCTTGCTTAATTGAACTGAGCAAATGAAAATGTAAGTGAAAGACATTTTAAAATAGAAAGTATGTTATTTACATGAATCTAAAGATTTAAGATTGCTGTTACTATTGTTTGAATATATTATTTTTCACAATTTTACTTTACTCGAGATATTCCCTAAGAATGTATCTGTGAGTAACAGTTGCTTAGTGTGTGTTTGTTTTTTCCTCCCGAAACTAATAGGACATCATTGTTGATCTAGTAGCTTGTTATGAGCCCAGGAACTAGGGCTGTGAGATACCACTGTGACCACATAAACTGTGAATACTTACAAAAAATAAAATTGTTTATTGAACCCTAATGTTTTGGTAAGGGTTTGAAGGCACTGCAGAAAATTATTTCAAATGCCTGTTTCTCAATTTCTGAGCCTTTTTAATAGATTCTCATCTGGCTATAATATTATAAAGATTTTATTTTAATTATAGAAACACTGTAGTTAATTAAAACCCTACAAAATTATACTGCTGTCTTAAATTTTAAAACATTTCTAGTACATTTTAATTTTTACTAAAGACCTAAGCTAGATTTTTCACTAAAATAATTAAGCTATTTTTTAAACTTTGTGATATCAAATGATATTCCAATAAACTTTCAGCTCATACAAATAAATGATTCGTACAATAAATGATATGTACAATGCCTAAAAGACACTAAAATTAAAGATTTGTGACTTTTATTGAATTAAAATTATCATATAGTATAAAACCCTCTAAATTATTAATTGAATTTTTTTCCTTATATCACTGATTATGTTTAAGGCAGACAAGAGAGATTTTCACAAACATGAGCATCTATAGAGATTCTGTTGAAACTTGCTTTATTTATTTAATTAAACACAGGCTGAACTATACAAAGACAAATTAACATTATATGCCTCAGCTTCTACTGGGGACACAAAAATGCTTAGCACTGGAATAATAAATGCAGCAATTAGAATTCTGTTAAAAATGAACTTACACTAAAAATTCAGATATTACAAGTGTAAGAGATAAGTGAATTGAACAATATTCAACCATATAGACAAAGCACCAATGCTTAATTGCCACTTGTTGGGAAAATGGAACAATTTGGTCAGGCTCCCCTGGCCTCTGAGCTGGTTCAGGATAGTTCAGTAAACATTGTGTGGGTGGAGTGAGTGCATGGCAGGCACGGCTTTGGCTGGTGTTTACTGTCTTGGGCGCCCACCCTGCACAGCCACATTTTTCCAGACCTGCAGCCTCCGAGGACCGTGTGGCCAGCTGCCTAGCTCATAGACCTGTGTGAAGGGGTCTGGTGACCCAGCCTGGCATGTGAAGGGTTTGTGACCCAGTCTGTGAATGGGCTTGACCAGTCTGGGAGCTCCAGACCCAGCCCTAGCTCAACCATGGGCCCAGTCAGTGTAGGATTACCGGTAGGTAAAAGAGCCGCGACAACTAGCGTCATCACCTAGCGTTACAATTGGCATCACGAACAGGATTAAGAGCTAGACAATTGGCGCTGTAAGATTCATGACATCAGCCTTAGCCTCCCAGTAACCCTTGTCCTAGCCAGACACCACTGTGCTATTAAAAATGATTAGAAGATTGATCACACAAACACATTTCAGTACAGTGAAACCACATCTGTAACTTTTTTTTTTTTTTTTGACGGGTAAGGTGATCGCAACCTTCGGTAAGGTGTTGTCTGCACCACGCTCAGCCAGTGAGCACATCGGCCATCCCTACATAGGATCCGAACCCATGGCCTTGGTGCTACCAGCGCCACACTCTCCTGAGTGAGCCACGGGGCTGGCCCACACATCTGTAACTCAACTTGATAACATGCCACTTTAAAATCACTTGCTCTGATTTAAAATTGCTTCATTGCACATACATTTATTGGAAAAAATGGACATCTCACACATGATCCTCTTCAGCAGAATAGAGAAAATAAGATAGTAAACATTGCAAAATAAGGACAGTGGCAAATGTAGTAACAAATTGCAGTCTTTTAAAGGTGTGCAGAAATTTGGTAATAAGGAATTTTTTTTTTTTTTCTGAATCACACAAGGAATACAGTATGGTGACTATAGTAACTAACAATTTATTGTATACTTGAAAATTGCTTAGAAAGTAGATCTTAAATGTTCTCCCAACAAAAAATATTAAGTATGTGAGGTTATGGATATGTTAATTAGCTTGATTTAACCATTTCACAAGGTGTGCATACGTACATATGTCAAAACATCCTGCTATACACCATAAATGTATACAATTTTTATTTGTCAGCTATATTAAAAAACCCTAAATTAAAAAATATATAATGTAAAAAAGAGTGATCTTTGAAATAATTTCACCTATTTACTTTCTGTAATAAATTAATTAACTAAGGCTCTTACAATAAGCAAGTCAGAGGAATTTTAGCAACAAAATCTGAGTTCTTTTCCACTAAACATTCTACTATGTCATGTAGTCTACTTTCTGAAAACATTCATTGAATTTTAAAGTACATTTAAAATCTGAGCTATTCCATTTTAATGACATTTTACGATAACTTCTTTTAGACATTTTAGGTTGGTTCAAATCAGAAATAAATTATGTTAAATATGAAGACAATTCACATAAAGGACAATGCCAAATATTGTTATCATGCTATTCTTTTCTGAAAATGTGAAAGCTCCATGAGAATTTTATCAGCAAGGTTAACAAAATAGATGGGAAAATAGCTTTAAAATGTGTGATTAACTATTGTAATAAATTACAAACATTCAAAGCAGGTCAAGGAAATTGACATTCTTGCCAAAACTTAGCATTGACAGTCTGCTTTTCTCTTATGGCTAATATGCTAAACATGTTTCATGTGCTTTACCTTTCTCTTGGATTAAACTATCAATTAATAAAACCAGTATTTGGCTTTTATAATTAGCAGTGACAAACAAACCTCGAGTAGATTCATGTCTGCAGATTTTCTTCTCAGGCAGTATATACAGTTCTTATAAAAGTGGTGTGGAAGCATATTTGATGTTTTTGAATTCTACTATGAAAATTATGTTAATGTGAGAAAAATTTGACACCTTGTGTATTAGTCTGTTTATGTTGCTCATAACAAAATACTTGAAACTGGGAGATTTATATAGAAAACAAAATTTGTTGCTTACAGTTTTGAGGCTGGGAAGTCCAAAGTCCATCTGGTAGTGGCAACATTGACCCCGGGGTCTCATATTGCAAAATGGTGGAGCAGAGAGAGCAGAGAGACCAACCTACTCATTCATACTCCTTTTAGCCCCCAAAACAACGCCCCTGACTGCCATTATTAACCCATTCACTACTGCATCGTCCTACAATCTAATCACCTTTTCAAAGCTCCACCTTTCAATCACCATAATAGGATTTCCTGCCCTCGTAACAGTCACAGTGGGGGTCAAGTTTCTAATACATAAAACTTGGAGGACACAATTTAAGTTTCAGTGAGTTTTGGGGGAGACATAATTCAATCCACTACACCTTGTAAAATAAAAGTTGATATTTATGTGTATAGCATCACATGGACAAATTAAAAATAACCTTAGTTCCAAAAGCACATGTGTTTGAACACATTTTACAATGGCAAATAGTTGTGTAACTTCTACTTGCTATTCATTGCTGAATATTGTCTGAAAAAGAAATGATTGACAGTCATTGAAATAAATTTCTCATCCTGAGTGAAAAAACTGTGTGGTTCATTAGATGACATATTTCCAATATAATTTATATGAGGAAGATTTATTTATGTTTACTGCCTATTTCACAGTAGAAATCTTGCTATCTAATTCTGTAAGATTATTGTTAAAGATTAGTAGCTTTATAGTAACTTTTGTAATTGCTCAAAGAATATAATATATATGTGTGTATGTGTATATATATTTTATTATATACAATAGCTAATAATAAGTGTTTATTGATCACTTACAACATGTATTGTAGGCTCAGCAATTATTTAATATTTGTAAGAAAAAACTATAACTTACACTGCTTATATTATGTTACATTATGTTTTAAACAATATTTCCAATAATTAAGACAACTTTAATAACATGAACAATTTTTTTCAAAAATTTGACTTACCTAAATTAACACAATATTAATATAAAATGCAAATAAACTCATATTTATTAAAGAAATTGAATTTGTAATTAAATCCTTTCCAGAAATAAATATCTAGGCCCAAATAGCTTAATAAGTTCGTTTGACTAAGTATTTTAAAAATAAATAATAACATTCTATGCAAATTCCTTCAGAAAATTGAGAGGAGGAAGTATATCCCAACTGAGTTTATGTAGCTATATAACTCTGATATTAAAATCTGATAAATACCTTATTTTAAAAAATTAAATCCATACCCATCATTAGCATAGTTGATAACCACACCATGAAATATATGAAATGTCATAACTAAGTAAGTTTTTCTCCTCAGGAATGAATAACTTGATTAACATTCAAAAACAATTCATTACAACAAACCTGACAGTAATACAATAAAAGAGAACAACCATATTACAATTAAGTGCAGGAAAGCATTTGACCAAATTCATTACCATTTTATTATAAAATTTGTAAACAGAAAAGAATTTCCTCAAACTGATAAGGGGTAGCTAGCAAACAAAACCAAACCCAAAATCATAAATTTACAATTACTATGAAACTTAGTGAGATCTGGGAACACAGCATAGCTGTTCTTTGTACCACTTCTATTCAACACTGCACTGGAAGTCCTAGCTAGTGTAACAAAACAAAACAAAGCAAAACACAACAACAAAAGCACACATAAAGACTGGGGAAAAAAAGTAAATCTTTCTTTACATATATTGAAAATTTAAAGGAATTTTCCAACAAGTTACTAGAATAAATAAGTAATTTTAGCAGTTCATAGTTATGACGTAAATATATAAATGTCATTTATCTATTACCCCCAAAAATGGAAATTAAAATTTAAACTAACAGCAATATTTGGAACATCAAAAACAGAATGAAAATTAGTCATAAATCTAACAAAATGGGTTTAAAAACTTCTAAGACAATTTTATGAAGACTTCAATGAAGATATGGAAGATGATAATAAATCAAAAGTTGGTATTGTTAGGGGGAGGTTCATTTTTTTTTAATTGATACATAGTTTCAACAGAGTACATATCAATATTCCAAGATGATAATTTGAAGAAACATAAAAGAAAATTTCAAAATTTATTTGGATATGCAAAGGATCTAGAAAAGCCAAAAATAGAGCTGGAGAATTTATACTACTTGATATGATGACACAATATATTGCTGCAGTTATCAAGAAAATGAGTTATTGGAGTAAAGACAGACAAATAAATCAATGACACAAAATAGGGAGCCCAGAAATAGACCCAAATACTTGATTTTCAACAATTTTCCAAGTCACTTCAAGGACTATCAGAAACCTTTTAAAAAATATATATTGCTAGGACAACTTGAAAATGTTGTATAAGGGAAAAATGAGCCTTTACGTCTACCTTACAATATACCCATAAATACATTTGACAGGAGTCATTGAACTGAATATAAACATCAAGTATAAAGTGTCTAGAATAAAATATATGAGAGCCTTATTTTTTGTAACCTTAAGTACAAGGATATTTTTGGTCAGATACTAAAAGCACAAAACCTCAAAGAAATAATGATTAATTAGACTTCTTCAAAATTAAAATGTATGCTCTGTGAAAGACTCAACAGAGACTGAAAGGAAATATTTGCAGTACATAAATATGACAAATAACTTGTATGAAGAATATATAAATAACTCATAACTATACAATAAGAAGATAAAATTTTTTAAATGTCCAAAGTTTAGACACTTTACAAAAGTAGACATATATATGACTTATACAAACTTGAAAGGTACTCAACACTATTGGCCATCAAGGAAATGCAAATGACACCCTTAATGATATAATACTTCATAACTATTGGAATGGCTAAAATAAAAATTCTGAAAACATCATATATTGCAAGGATGTCAGGGCAACTATAACTTTCATGACTTCTGGTGATAGTATAAAAACCACTTTGAAAGCTGGCAGTTTCTTATAATTTTAAACAGACATCTAATCTATGACAGCAATTCACTCCTAGTTTTTAATCCAAGAGAAAAATAAAATAAAAGATGGCATCTGGCCTGAAAATATCATACAAAAATATTTATAGTAGTCCTATTCATGAGAGCTCGAACCAATCTATATGTCCTTCAAGAGGAAAACGGGTAAAGAAATAGTGGCACATACATCCAATGGAATACTTCTCAGCAATGATCAAAAAGAAACAAACAAAAAACCTCAAAACAATATATTAAGGAAAAGATGCCAGACATAAAACAGTACATGCATACCTACAATACACTTATATAGCTGCAAGCTACAACCAAACTAATGTAGAATGATACAACTCAAAGAGCGATTAGAAAGATTGCCAACTACACACAGATGTGAAGGACCTTTTTGATGAAGAGGAAATAGGTTTTATTTTATTGTAGGTGAATGCAATTATCAAAACTTAAGCTGAACACTTAAAATCTATAATTATATTAGAGAAACGTATATGTATATACATATATTTTTAGATGTGTCTCTTAGAGGAAAAGCGTTATCCAAAATGTTAAATCTCTTTTTCAAAAGAAATGAAATATATATACACTGAAAAGAAATAAAATTATCTGAGATAAATGTATAGAGACTATTACTTTACTTTCTATTACTATTATTATCTATTTACTATTATTATCTACTTACTATTATTATTATTTACTATTACTTTACTTTCCAAGTCTAGTTTCTATAAAAATTATCAAAAAACAATGCAAATTTAAAAAACCCAAGAAACTGTTTCTTTCGGAAAAGCATGTCATGTTTCAAAAAATGTGACATATATTTTCATCTTTATTCAGGTGTGATTGACAAATAAAAATTTAATATATTTACAGCATACATAGTGATGTTTTGATATACGTATACTGTGAAATAATTACTGCAATCAAACTGATTAACATACTCATCTCTCATAGTTATCTTTCTGTATGTCTGATTGGAACACTTGAAATCTATTTTCACAAATTTTAAATGCATAATACTTTATTAACTATAGTTACCATGCTGCACATTAGGTCTCCAGTCCTTATTTGTCTTATAGGTGAAGTTTTACACCTTTTGACCAGTATCTCCCTTTTTCCCCACCCTCAGTCCCTGATAATCACTATTCTACTCTCTGTCACTATGACTTCGACTGTTTTTTAAGATTCCACATGTAAGTGAGATGATGCAGTGTTTGTTTTTCTGTGTCTGCTTATTTCACCTAGAATAATGTCCTGTTTCATCCATATTGTTTGAAATGACAGAATTTCCTTATTAAGGCTGAATAATATTGCATTATGTATATATATACATACAAATGCACACACATATATACACACACCACATATTTCTTATCAATTCATCTACCAATGAACACTTAGGTTGTTTGCATATACTGGCTATTGTAAATAATGCTGCAGTGAACATGGGAGTGCAGATATTTTTTAAAATTAGTGATTTTATTTCCTTTGAATATACATACCCAGTAGTGAGATTACTGAATAATATGGTAGTTCTATTTTTTATTTATTTGAGAAACTTTTATACTGTTCTCTGTAATGGCTGAATTAATTTACATTCCCACCAATAGTTTTCAATTATCCCAGTTTCTGCACATCCTGGCCAACACTTGTTATTTTCTGACTTTTTGATAATAGCCATCTTAACAGGTTTTAGGTAATATTGTAGTTTTGATTTGCATTTTCTTGAGGATTACTAATTTGAGTACCAGTCGGCCATTTGTATGTTTTCTCTGGAAAAATGTCTATTCAGTCATCTGCCTATTTCTCAATTTGATTATTTGATTTTTGCTACTGAGTTCTATGAGTTCCTTATATATTTTGAATATTAACCCCTTATCTGATATATAGCTTATAGATATTTTCTCCCATTTTGGAAATTGACTTTTTATTTTGTTAAATGTTTTCCTTGCTGTGAAAAAACTTTTTAGTTAGGGTAGTCCCCCTTGTTTATTTTTGCCTTTGTTGACTGTGCTTTTGGTGTCAAATTCAAAAAAAATTGAAATAGGTAATAATAAAACAATAATAGCAATTAGTTACTGAGAATTAGGCAGCGTGCTACTACTTTACATACACGATTTCTTTAATTACTCCATGGTATTAACTTATTTTCATTTTACGGAGGTGAAAATTTAGGATTGAATAGTGTCAATGTGTATGTATAGATATAGATACAGATATAGATATAAATATCTTCTCCAAAGTCACATAAGTTACAAATTGGAAGAGCTAAAAATATTTGTTTGACACATCTGATTAACTTGATGCTCTTGAATTCTATCTAAATGGAAATTTATTACTGTACTTTAGCTTTGTTTTCAGAAAATAGATGTATTTATAAAAAGATAATTTTGGCACTGTGTACTCATAAGACTTAAGGATGCTTGCAAATCTTTTGGATGCATTGGTTTTGCAGAACTGCATGGTGTGATAAAAATATTTCTAGATTATAACCCCTTGAAATTTGTTATTGTCATTTTACCTACAGATTTATTTTATCTTGGCAGTAATCATTTTAGCACGTCTTACTGTGATATATAGGTTTTTGGTTTGTTTTAATGTTTGTTTTCATTTTTTTTTGATATTTTAGAGGAGATAATACTTCATTAGTATTAAATGTATTATATATATATATTATATATACATATATATATTATATATATTACATTGACTTTTGCATTAAAAAAGGGTGATAAACCAAAGCTCCTGTCAGAAATACCTAGAACATCTGAATAAAATAGAGAAATAATTAATTTGTTCTCAATGTGGAGATAGATTAATGGGGTGAATAGTGAAAATGGGCAAACAATTTAGTAGGATTATGTCGGTCAGACAGGAGATGATGGCTGCCTAGATTAGGAAAATAACAGTAAATATAGATGATAACTGGCTACTTTTGAAATACTATTTAAGGGGCAGAATCTGTAGGCCTTGTTGGATTGAATCGGGGGATAATAGACTCAGAAAGGTTTAATATAATTTTGTTTACTCTTATGACAGCCTCTTGAAGTACATATTTCATTATAAGGTTATGAGAAAAAGTACCAGAAGGAAAATATATGGTCTTAAATATCATGTCCACGTATGCAGGACAGCAAAGCACAATCCAGCACGTATTCTCAAAGTGTAATGACAGTCTTTCTTCAGAGAGCATGTATTACTTCTCAACATATGAAAAATAAGCTTGGCTTAAATCATCAATACAGAACTCCAGAGAATAATTTAAATATGAAGAAAACTTAATTAAACAAAATGATTATGTGTTAATTTCAAACAGAGGTAGAAGAAAATATTTTAATTAAGCCATTCATTTTCCTGTTGCACTTTTCTCTTTCTTTACCAGTCATCAAAGAATTTTACTGATGCTTTATTTGCTCCGCTTAGGGTAAAGCAACTGTTTAAACCTTCCTAGTTCCAGTTTTTTCAAGTAACTGGTGTCACAGAGTGCGTTTGCTTTGACTATGCCCGAGGCCCTATTTTCTTACACAGAGTTTGGTGAATCTTGGTTGATGCCTTCCAGAAGCTTGTTTATGTAGCGTCTTCCCTTTTTTATATAGCCTTCTGATTTATGGAATACTTTTTATTCAAAATGCACATGCAGGATAAATGGTTTGCTGAGCTGAATTGAAACCCTGCATTTCACAAGTCTGAGAATAATCATTTTTAAACATAGGCAGGTCACAAGATAAGAATTCAGAAAACATTTTATTTTTGAACCAGTGATAACCTTAACTTGTCTATCACTCTCCAATACTCAAATTATTTAGCCAAAAAGTGAAAAAAAGTATACCATTCTTTACCTTAGAGGCCGTTTGACAATGAATAATGGGATATAAATAATATGAAAGGGCACTTTAAAACTGCATTTTATACTTCCACAGAGTATATACAGTGTTCTCATTCTGTACACAGATGAGATTTAGCACACTAATACACATAAAGCTAAAATATCTCATTTATTGAATACTCTATGTAATATTAACCAGGATTAAGAAATAATGTACCAAACTACTTTTTCATAAGAACTGTTTCATTGCAGTGTCAGTAAGTATTATGGCATCTAGTTTAATTTTACAATTCAAGCAGGAAAAACTCTTTAATCTAACTGAGTTTTTCATTTAATTCCCCATCCCTTTTTCATATCAAGGAGAAAAAAGCAGATACCTTAAGGTATAAGGCTGCCCAAGCAGTGACAAACACAGAATTTTGTTGTTAGAGTGGTGCTTTTTTTTTTTTTTTTTTTAACCGAAACATAGTTGATTATATATTTTCTGTGGGGTACATAGCAGACCATCAGCATTTGTGTACAATATGTGGTGATTAAATCAGGATAATTAACATATTTGTCATTACAAAACACAAACAATCAAGAGTGAATGTCAGAGTTACCTAGGAAGTTTCTCAGGTCGCATGTGCCATGGACTCATCCCATAGAAAAAGCAGGATCAGTCAGTTATTAAGAGTGTGTTCTTTTAAACGAGTTTATCTATTTTAATCCTAGCTTCCTCACATATCAACTCATTACTTAAACTCAAGCTGCGTTGATTTTTTAATCTGTAAAATGAGTATCACCGTGGTATCTACATCAGTAAATTAGTGGTGGGGACTAAATGTTAACTGATTTATTTATTCTAACTAGAAATAAAGATTTCTCTCATTGAAACATTTTAGAAAAGAAAGCAAAAGAAAATCATGCTGGGGACATTGCTTACAAGATTGAAAAAAAAAAAGAAAGTACCAGCTTCTTGTATTAGTATTCTTTTGTTGCTGTGACAAATTATCACAGTTAGCGGCTTAAACAACACAAATTATTTCTTCCTATTTTGTAGGTCAGAAGACTGACAGAGGTCTTTAGGGGCTAATCAAGGTGCTGGCAGGGCTGTGCTCCTTTTTTGGAGGCTCTAGGCGAATTTAATTTCCTGTTCTCTTCAAGTTTCTAAAGGTCCAGTTTCTTCATCTAAAAAGCCAGTAATGTTGCATTTCTGTACCTTAATTCTGTTCTCCCATCTACCTCTGACTCTCTCTTCCACTTTAAGGACTTCCATGATTGCTCTGGGCCCACCTGGATAATCCAGGATAATCTCTTTTTCTATCTTTAAATCAACTAAGTAGCATCCTTAATCCCATCTGCAACCTGAATTTCCCTCTGCCATGTAACAAAACATATTTATCAGTTTGGAGTATTAGGATGCAAATACCTTTCAAGAGCTGTTATTCTGCCTACTCCACTTTCCCTGAAAGAACAGTGTTGGGAAAATAGAATAATTTAGTCAGGCTCCCTGGACATTTCTTGTAAACAAGTTGTGTGTGGGTGGAGTTAGTGTGCATGTGAGCCAATGTATCTTTTTAGATAACTGCTTTTCTGTGTTCTTCAGTTTGTGAAGCAGAAGGTGGCCGGCAGAGCTCGAGTCTAAAACAAGAGCATGCTTATTTACTCTGCTGGCAGCTGCTCAGTTTCAGTTTCTCTTTGGACTTTGCAGGTAGCAGTTGAGTTTCTGCTACCCAGGCATTAGACTTGTGTGTGCTGAATAAAGACCATTCCTTCTTCAGCCAAGGCTCCGAGGACCTTTTTGCTGGTTACCTAGCTCATAGACCTGCATGTGAAGGGTCTGTGAACTGGCTCGAGGGATCTGTGAGCTCCAGACCCCAGCCCTAGCTCTACAAGCAGGTCTTTGCATCTGAGGTAAACTTTCAACATTTAGAATCATAGTGTTTTTCTTTGTCAGATTATGCCATAAAGCCAAAACTGGCATTTTGTGGGAATCTGAGTGTCCACCACAGGTATCCAGAAGTTGTTACTACTCAGAGTCTTTCTGAAACTCATGCAGAGATTACTCAGTATTGGAGGTTCTCTTAAGATTCTCTCACCCTACCTGCTTCTTAAAGGCTCCTACAATTTGCACAAATAACTTTAGAGTTTATTGTTCTTCCGTATAATAAATTGCATTAAGACGTCATCACAGAATTCTTACTTTTTTTTTTTTGACATTATACAATCTGATTTTAAATAATTTCTCTAGGTATTGGATGGAGATAACTATAACTATAGCTCCAGGTGTATTGCTGATACCTGATGACAGAACAAATTCCAATATCCAACTTTGTTTAGTAAAATAGGTAAAACATCAACTCTCATAAAAACTTTAAGAGGCTGTATGTTAAAATTGATATACGAAGTATATCATAACTGAATGATGAAGATATTGTCTAGTACAAAATTATAAAAGCACTGAGATAGTGACTTCTTCATAAACCTGACAAGTAAATGAATTTACTACTTGTAGGAAATGAGATTGTGAATCCTAGTTAGATACTCCTCTGCATTCCAAGTCCTACTATCATCTTAGTTTATTTCAATATAATGATTCATCACATTTTTTAGTTTTCCATGTGTTTGTTCTCTTCAATCCTAACAATTTTCATTCTGACCTCACTTCAGTAATTGACTACTCTAGCTATACTTGAAATGCCTATCTCACATCATACCCAAAAATTAACTCAAAATGTATTAAAAGCTTAAATGTAAGATCTAAACTCTTAGAAGAAAACAGAGGTGTTACAAATACATTTTAATTAAATATATTTGTAAGTATAGTAAAGGAAAGTGGAATAAGTGCTCCTTTTTATTCATACGTCGTTACAGACTAAATTTTTCCCCCCAAATTTTATATATTGAAGCCCTAATCACCAATGTGACTTACCTGGAGATAGGGCTTTTAGGAGGTAATTAAAGTTAAATGAGGTCATAAGGATGGGGTCCGCATCTGATAGGACTAGTGGCTTTATAAGATCTCTCTCCATGAGCTGGGACCAAAGAAAGGCCATGTGAGCACACAGTGAGAAGTCAGCCATCTGCTACCCAGGAAGAAGGCCCTGAGCAGATCCTGACCATGCTGACATTCTGATCTTGGACTACCAGCCTCCAGAACTGTGAGAAATTAAATTTCTGTTGTTTGAGCTACTATGGTATTTTGTCATGGCAGTCCGAGCAGACTAATACATATGGGATATAAGCAAAATCCCTATAAATGCACATGCTACATATTATATATATACTCATATGTGTGTATACATATACACACCACACATATCGTATGTTTAAAATATACTTACTTAGTAAATAAGTATAAAGACAGTTAAAATTTAAGGGAAATATAAAAGCACGTGTCATAAAAAATAATAGAAAAAAATGTCCTGGTAATTTTATAATGTACAGCATAAACTTTAAGTCAAAAAGCAATATTAGAGATGAAGTGTACATGTAATAATGGTAAAAGGTTTATTTAATCAGAAATTCATAACAATTTTAATAAAAATATACAAAAAGCTGATAATCTTAAAGAAAAAATTGGGTTCTCCAATTTACAATGGGTAATTTTGACAACAAGTAGACAAAAACATTTAGTAAGGTTATAGAAGATTTTAACCACATATTAAATAAAACTTACTGAATTGACATATGTAGTGCACTGTAAAATCACAGGTGACACAATCTTTCCAAGCATCAGTAACATAATTACCGAAATTGACCAACCTCAGCTTATAAAGAAAATTTTAACATATTTCAAATGATTGATATTATATGAGCCTATTCTTCTCTAAAATGCAATTAATATAAAAATAAATACAACTATAGAAAATCTCCATTTGTTTATAAGTTATAAACTATACTTCTAAAAATCCATGGATAAATAAATTATAATGACAATTGGGAAATACATTGACTTGAACCAATAATGAAAATACTACATATGAAAATTTAGGAATGCAGTCAATATTAAGGAAATATTGTAAGCAAGAAAAGCATAAAATTGATAAGTGTTTATCCCAAAAATTTTTTTAAATTTTGAAAAATAAAGAAAATACAAAAAATATTTTAATAGATGAGGCTTAAATTAGTAAAAATTAAAAAAATGTAAAATATAATCAACAAATGATCAGATGTTTATACAATAAAGCTATCATTATCTGTAGATAATTGGAATTGGTATATAAAAAATCCAAATAGTTATTATTAATATGGCTCTTTCTAAACTAAACTGTCTACAGAAGCTCCAATGAGTAAAAAATCAATTAACTCATGATATATTAGCAAATAAAAATAAAAATAAATATACTCATATTGGTAAAAAAAATATGAAGTTCCAAGTAACACAATTAATAAAGTATCTATAAAACTTTTATGGACACATGATAAGTATTTTTAGAGACAATAAAGTAGACTTAAGGGGATAAATATACCATGATCATGAATTGAAAGAATCCTTATTTTAACATGCCAGTTCTCTCTCAGTTAATTTATAGGTTCAACACCATGTCTATCAAAACTCTAATATGTTTTGCTTTTTAAAAGAATTGGACAAGCTAACTCTAAAAGACACGTGAAAATGCATATTGTCAAGAATAAACAATGTGTTTTTGAGAAAGAAAATGTAATAGGAATTATTCTACCATATATGAAAATGTAATACACTGTATAGTGCTATTGGAAGATGAATTTCTAAATAATCAGAAACCTTGTAACAAGACGGTAATCCCAGAAACAGACTGAAGCACATAGAGATAGGTGCTACATAGCAGCTGTGGCCTAACAGGTGATAAAGAAAAAACAGCTATAATTTAGAAATTGCACAAATGGGATGTGGGATGACAAAGACACACTATATCTGAGCTTAGTGATGCTTCACAGTTATTTGGCTTACTCAAGTATTTTCTGTATAATCATTCATTAAATTATACATTTATGTTTTATTAACTTCTTTAAATATAACTTTTGCAATAAGTAGAAGATGTCTTGAGAGCCCAGTCCAATGCCTGGCGCATAACAGGTTTTCAATTATTATAAGTAAATAATTTTGCGATGTGGTCAGTTGCAAGAAAAACAATCAACTGAAAGAGAGAAAACATTAAAAAATAAATTTTAGAACAAAAAATATTGAAGCATATGTGGGAATAAAATGCCTATCTGTTACAGTATGGTGGGGGGTAATGTTGTAGTGAGTGAAAATACGCAAGATGCAGAAGGAAAGGGATTCATCTAGAACAACTGCTGATGTTCTGACTGTCTCCACAAATGAGAAGATACCTTATACTAAGTTTGATCCTTGCTTTCGTAAAACATTTTGCATCACTGTTGTTCAGTCATGCTCTTAAATATGAAATGTGAATAAGGGATCTTTAAGGGCTACCCCATCCCAGCAGTTGTTCTCAATTTACGGTGCTTATCAGTCATAGCAGATACAGGAATACATACTTTGAATGAGGCTCAACCACACACACGTGCCATGCACATGCTTGCCATGCATATACACACACACACCACTAATGCAGCATTAAAAGTAGTTATTTTTTGCAGCAGTAACAATAACCAAAAATATATTGAAATCTTGGTTCCTCTTTGCACTCAGATTTTAAAATTTGTGATCTCTAAACAGGATTTCAAGAAGATTTTTGGTCTTCAAGTCACTGTACATGCATTGTTGCACTTGTCTCCTTTTACACGTAAAATACAGGCTATAGAGCTTTGCTAAGAAAGAGTGCAAAGGAAAGCTTTTCTCCGGCATGTAACATAACAGGACAACAGGGGCACTTGCAACATCAGGAAGCTCTAGGATGCCCTGAGAGGCTGTCTCATCTGTGACCTCCTTTGAGTTTTCAAATGTTAGAGCAAAGATTCCTGGCAGTGAGCATTAACCCAGCCCTTTCTCCTTGGGGATGCTGTCAATTTAGCTAGTTGTGTAGGTTTGCTGGCTGACTCCTACGGCCCCACTACTGAAGGTCTTTTAGAACTTGAGTTATTGTGAAGGTGTTTTCTGAAATTATTGGTGGCACTTCAAAAGTACTGCTGTAAGTATAATGACTGTAGCTGTGGGAGTTTGAGGACCACTGTAGTGAAAGTTCTCAGAAATTCTCCCCTCTTTGCTGTCTTCTATAAATTATTTGAATAACAGCACATGACGTATATAGCTAACATGGATTGAACAATGTTTAAAAGGAACCAGATGCTGTGCTGAACCAGTTGTAAGCATGTCGTTTAATAGTCATAAACATTCTGAGACATTGCTACTGTGGAGCCGTTACTAAATGAGAAAAATGAGGCTCAGAAAGGTAGATAACTGGGTACTACGCAGAATTTATTGTACAGGAATGCTGTATTTGAAATAATATCATTTCTCCTGATATTTGTATTATTTTTCCTTTCCCTCAATCAAGAATTTATCAACTCTATGATCACTGCTTCAGTAATCAGATTTGACAGAAAGAAAAATATAGGTGTCATTGGCAGAAACTGGGCAAAATGTACAAGGTATCTGTATTAGTCTGTTTTGTGTTGCTATAACAGAATACCTGAGACTGGGTACTTTATAAGGAACAGAGGTTTATTTGGCTTATGATTCTGAAACAGCTGCATCTGGCGTAGACCTCAGGCTGCTTCTACTCATGGCAGAAAGGCGGCAGGCAGCTGGCGGGTGCAAGAAGATCTCATGGCGAGAGAAAGCAAGAGAGAGAGAGGGGAAGCGCCAGGGTCTTTTAAACAACCAGCTCTAGCAGGAACTAATAGAGCGAGAACTTACTCGGGCGCCCCCTACCCCCACCGCCGCCCCACCCAGAGAGAGCATTAATCCATTCATGAGGGATCGGCCCCCATCACTGTCACATTGGGGATCAGATTTCCACATGAGTTTTGGCGGGGACATACATCCAAACTCTATCAGTATCTTTACGTTATTTCTTACAACTGCATGTACATCTATAATTATCTCAATAAAAATTTCAATTAAAGAGTCAAAAAAAATGCATTGATATCTTCTTGGCTTTGGTTTTAAAGTTCTGAAGTCTTAGGAAACTCTAGGTAAAACAGAGATTTGGGTAAAACATAAGAGGTGAAAGTTAGCCTTCTCCCCCTGTCAATGCCCCACTCCTTTAACATAAAAGATTACATAGGCCTACAGAGAGAGAAAAAATGGAGAAGATATAATAAAATATAGTGGTCGGTGGGACCTGAGAAAATAAGTCTCATGTGCTATTTCCTAGATAAAACCCAGGGTAGCAGCAACTTCGTGATGGAATGACAAACACAAAAAGAATGCAGACAGAGAGTTTTAGATAGCCTCAAGATGTTTCCTATAATTGTCATTTTTGGTAGCAAAAGAGACTTGAAGAAATGACAGCACCGAAATCAGCCTTGTTGACAGAGAGCTCATGTTGTTGAGACTATGAATTGTATTCCTGCCAACTCATAAGATGATTGAGTTAGCCCTGAGCTGGCTGGAGAAGGAGGCTGACAAGCATCTGAAGATTGGATTAGCCTGTCCACTGCTCTGGGGAGAGCACTGTTACAATGGGGGTGGTCCTGTGTGTATTCACAAGACGCATTAAAAGGAAAACCCAATTTTTTAAAAAAGGTAAGGGATTTGAAAAGACACTTTACGAATGATAAATACATAAGAAAGTACTCAATTTTATGAATAACCAGGGAAACGAAAATTAAAATCAAAATGCTATACCAATGTAACCACACAAAAATGACCAAAATGAAAAGTTTTGTATAAACATAACAGTTGAACATACGACAAATCCAGAACTTTCATACATGGCTAGTGGGAGTTTAATTTAGTATAACCAATTTGTAAAATGGTTTGGCAATATCTACCAAAGATAAACATATCTATGCCTTATTATCCATCAATTCTATTCATAGATGTGTGTACCAAGAAATGTATCAAAAGAAAAAGCATGAAAATGTTCACTGTAGCATTATTCGTAATAGTGCCAATCTGGAAGCCACTTAGATACAAATTTATCCTAGAATCGATAAGTGGTATATTCATTCAAGAGATATTACACTGCAATGAGAATGTGTGATGTACAATACTCAATAATCTTTATAAACCTCACAAACGTAATACGCAGTGAGAGAAGACAGACCCAAAAGAGAATATATTGTATGGTTACATTTATAAAAAGTACAAAAATGGGCAAAACTAACTAATGTTAAAAGTGAGGAAAGTGGATAAATAGGGAGAGAGAAGTAATTGGAGGGGAGCTCAGAGATCCTGTGATTCTGCTAACACAATGTTTTTATGCTGTTTTGGTTGTTAAATTAATCAATTTATTTACTCATGATATTTATACTTTTCTGTATGTGTGTGTGTGTGTGTATATATATATATAATACTTCAATAAAAAATTTTAAAATAAAACCCAATTCAGATAGTATTTAGTCAGACAGCAGACATACAAATACAAATGTTTTTTCAGTTCCAAAGGGACTAGTGTAAGGTGGACTTAGTTGAAAACTTTATCACTTGTCCCCCTATAATTCATGAATGAGTTGTCTGGGCCACTATTCTATATTCTTTGGACTCAATATAGAATTAGAGCAAGTGATCAATAGTTTTCTATAGACATAGATTTTAATATTTCTGCAGAACAGGAACACCTGGTCTGCAGGTACCATTAGCAAAAGCTAGAAGAATGATTTTCACTGTGTGAATGTGAGATGCAGGACCCTTTCCTCAGGGTACAAAGCCTCACCTTGTGTTAGGGTGTTCTGGGTACGTCAGATTGCTAAGGTACTAGACTCCCTGGCATGGGAGCTTATGTCATGTGCATGCTATGTTAGCCATATATCATTATTAGTTTGCCTATTGATTTTATCTTTTGAAGTAACTAATTGAACAAACTAAAGCCTGAACTTTTAATGTGCTAAAGCAACCCTAGAAATTTGATTCTTTTGCTGGCTATGATGAGCACCATTTCTACTTTGCTTCTGATGGAAAATTGTAGCCAACTCTGGTTGGCAATCCTGAGTCCCTTCCACACAATTGAGAATGGGGAGCCTATTTTAATTGCAGATTTTCCCACCAGCACATGCGGCATAGTAAAACATTATAGGACTACTCAAGATTCCAGCAAATTGTTCCTCCAAGTTAGAATAAAGGACTACACTCCTAAGTTTCTTTTTTTATTAGTAATCATTTTTAGAGGGAGGATAAGCACATGATAGGTCCAAAACACTTGCATCTCCCAAGTTCCTTAAATAACTTCTTCAGTATTATATGAACAGATTTCTGTCCTACAACATCTATAGTAAAGAATTAAATGTAGGTTTGCTAAGCCATCAAGCAAAACTGCAGCAGTCTACGAGAGCTAGAACATCTTTTTATAACATCTGCATCAATACATTATGCATGATCCAAAATTAAATTCAATCCTACTTGATCTAGCATATTTAAATTTTATTTGTGGGATTTTAGATACCATAGATGAACCAGTACCTTTTGTGCATAACCGTTCTCTTCTCTGTTACCATTTTCATTTTAACCCCCAGACTATGTTGAGTTCAAAACCTGAGGATTGTTTGAGCAACAACAATTTGTAGAAATTAAGGGAAGTTTGAATATTGAATTTCTATTTTTCATAAATACTTATTTTATTTATCTTATAATTGTTTTCATTTTTTCCCTGCAGAGATAAATTCTCCTAGGTTATATATTTCTTTTCCTAGAGTCACATTTTCTTTCCATCTGGGTTCCTTGTCTTTTGCACCTGTCTTCCTTCTTTTCCCTTCCTTCCTTTCTTCTTTCATTCCTTTTTTTCTTCTTATCTCCCTAACATTCTTCCTTTCTTTCCATTTACTTTTTTCTGTATTATGTTTGCTAGTTTCCGTGTAAATCTGTTAGAATAAAGTAACTGAAAGCTGACTACACCTAAAGAATGGAAGTAATAGTTATATAAGAAGTGGACTGCAGATAGGACTTGTGGGTTCTTCAGGTAAGACACTAATATCAAGAGCTCTGGACTGGATTTTTGTGTACCAACTGGACTTTTTTTTTTCATAGGTGAAAGTTATATTGGAGAATTACTGGCATCATATACTCAAAAGACCTTATATTCTAAAGGAAAGGGGTTAGATGGGTAAAAGGCTATTCTCTTATGTATGTGGAAAATAATCATCCCTATAAGCTCTTTATATCTCATTGGCCGTAATTAGGTCCATGGTGACTTCTAGCTGCAAGGTAAGCTAGAAAAAAATATCTTTGGCAAAGGACTCAAAACAATCCTGATCCATGTTTTAGGCCTGGGCACATGGCAATGCTGAGGGAAATGTGGCTTTTTTTTTTTTTTGCAAGACTAGAGAAACACAGTGGTAATATTATGTGTAAGCAATTAACAGTGCCTGCAACATCATGATATTTATTTTTATCTAGTTCATGCAGGAGAAGGAGCATGAAATGTTGTGAAACTTGTGTAGACTTTAATATTATTTATTTATTTATTTATCTATCTATCCACCAAAATTTTTATTTATTTATTTGGTATAATGGATTTGAGTGGGTTTGTATCCTTAAAATCATTTCCAATTTCTTTAAAAGTATTGTCATTTGCATACCTGCTACCAAAAGTATACTTTAATAACTGGGTATTATTTTTCTGTTCTCTTTAATGAAACTTGAGTATGCCATTTGGAAGTTGCAGGAGGGGGGTAGATAGATTCACTGAGAATGCAGTTGTTTCGTGAGGTCTGGGCTCTGCAGTGTCCCTGAGGTTCTTTTGAAATGCCATGTACTAGGATTATCTACACCAATCTGATGAAGTTTACCCATTACCCACTTCAGTGATATTTCTTAAGCAAATGGAAAACATGGTGGCCCTTTCTAGCCCTGATGAGGTACAATGCAGGTATAAAGAGGATTCTCAAAGGTTATTCTTGACTTTTCTACTAGTTTCTATGATGATATGGATAAGTATGACAAGTTTGTTGACTTGCCTTCTTCCCCGGTTACTGCTTATTTGGAGCCAGACTGGGGTTCATAGATTTTCTGTATTATGCCATTATACACCAGAATTTTATGCTTATTTTCATGGCAAGAAGTTTACAAAATGTTGGATGTAAGTCTGTAAATAAGTTTATAAATATTTCTCAGTTTGTAAATTTTTTTGTTCCTATTATTATTATTACTTTTATTATTGTTTTGATTAATTTTAGCTAATTCCATGAAATTAAATATTGGCAAAAGAAATACTGTCAATCTGCTTTACAATATCATCTTTACAGAAATGTCTTCTGATCAGATCATTTTTGTATATGTTTTTAACTACTAATGCATTTGAACAAAATTGCAAATTTGTTGGTAAAATACTTTAAAATCCAACTTCTTATATTCATACTGACAATATTCTATTTTAAAGATCCTTTAACTCAAAACAAGATATGTTCAATGACTTTCTGAGGGTACTTCATGCTTTAAATATTTTCCATATTTTTTCAAAACTGGTAATATTTTCATTGCTCATTAGATTAAGTTTTAGCCTGGAACTAAAAATATTGCTTGTCTAGGTTTACCTCCTGTTTTTTTGTTTTTTTTTTCTCTGAAGAAAGGCAAGGATATATTAATGTGTATCCTAACTCTTCACTCTTGCTGAAGGGTACATTAGTGCTGTGCTAAATCAGAACTTAGGCCACATCAAGGACTACCAATAAAGAGGGCTGGAATAGAATTATGACAGGAACAGAGTTATGACACTTCTGCTGAAGCACTATGAAAGATGTATGTATGGTGCCACACTATTCCCTCATGGTTTGCATCTTGACTATTTGAAAACTATTTTGCTTTCTCCCAACTAAGTACTGCCTTTCATCTAAAATTCAACTTGAGGTTCTTCATTCACAAAATTTGTTTGAATTGTTATACATTCTCAGGGTCACTTTCTAAACTCTTATAAATATTAAGTGTCTAAACCACTTATCATATGCTCTCTTTTATAAGTGTATATATACACACACATATCCATATTTATCTATATCTAATAGATATTTGTGAGCTCTTTCTCTTTAACTATATACTGTGATCCTTTAATTGCAATGCAATGTGTTTTATATCTTTGTGGTATTTTCAAGTCTTAACAATGGACACGCCACAGGGTTGGTGTTAATCAGTATTTACTGGTGATGAAAATATTATATACTTGTATTTCTCTTTAGAACGTGGTATGCAAACATGTCCATAAGTAACAACAAAATGTCTGTGAAAATGGGTATAATATTGACATTAATGAAACAGGCTGAGTGCCAACATTCAATCCTCAAGTTCTTTCTCTGTATCACTTTAACTTCTGGGACACTCTTGTCCCTAAGATACTCTAGAATTAAGGGGTAGTGGTTCCTTGAATCAATTGAATTATAAGGACAGAAAGCTTTCTGCTCACACACAAAAAAAATAATAATGCTAAGAAATGTTATTTTCTCTATGTTGATAAAAGCACAGATCTCATGAAGATGGAAACTCAAAAATAGCAAGAATTTTCTCATAAAATGCTTATGAAGGATTATCTAAATACAGTACATCAAAATGTGCCTTAACAAGGGTTGCTTCAGTAATAAGTAAGAAAAAAAGTCTTATATAAGGGGGGAAGGGTGTGGATTTAGAGAAGGATATAGCTGCATCGCAAACCCAAAACAGAATGAAAAACTGCAACTCATGATCAACTGAGACAGAAAAATTATTTATAAATGGTTAATCTCTCCATTTGCCGAGACTCATTTGGGCACTGGTCATGTCTCCTCCTCTCTGGGTATTTGACTCATTCTTCCTTACTCTTAGGGTTGGCTCTTCATGTTTCTTGGGCACAGGGCAGCTCCAGATAATATTTTATCTCTTCTTGATTTAAGAACCTGTAACTAAAAACTAAGGACCGAGTGTTAATTTCAGCTTCTCAGAGAGAAGTATGTGTTCCAATTTGGGAGGGCAGTTCACCACTCATGGAAAAAATCATATTTTTTAAAATAGCTGTAATTAGGTCTCCCATCTTATATTCTGTTTTTACAATGTGATAATTATACTTTTCCATCCAGATGTGGGGGTCTAAGTTTTATGCTTTCAAACTGGGGCAGCCTTATAATTATAGTGGAAATGAGTCTGTGGCTTCCAAAGCTTGGTCATAAAAGGCCACACTTCCTTTGCTCTGGTTCTCTTATAATTCTCACTCTAGGAACTCAGCAGACATGTTGGGAGGAAGCCCAGGCATGTGCAAGAGTTTCCTCTGACAGTCCCAGCTGACCTCCCGGATGACAGCCCCCTTTCAACTTCTACATGTATGCATAAGGAAGCCTTTGAAATGCTTCCAGCCCCAGCCATCAACTGTCTAATTACTAACTCATGAGAGACTTTGAGTAAGAGCCGCCTAGCTAAGCCTGGTCAACCTCAGAACCATGAGGATTTAAAAAACAAACAAACAAACAAACAAACAAAAAAAAATCCCCCAAAACAGCTATTACCAGTTTAAGCCACTACTTTTTCGAGATCATTAGTTAAAAGCAACAAGACATGGTTCCTTCTATTCTAGGAGGCATGTAGGTGTTAAATAGCATGTGAAAAACAATGATTCAATAAATTATTTAAAATGCTATAATAGAAGGGGTATGAGTATAATACAGGCACCAAAGAAAGGCCAGTTCTTTGTATTGAGCGTTGAAGGATGGGTGGAGGAGTCAAGAAAGCTGTCATAAGAAGATAACTTTTGAGTCTTGCATGTTCAAAGGATTAAATTTGTATCCCACAGGCTTGATATTGTTAACACTAATATTGATTGATATGGTGTATTTAATTTACATAAAATATATGACTATCATAAAGTTATTAAGATTTAAATCACATCACTAGTAGTGTACATATAGAGCATTATAGGGATTTATTTATGTTCTTGCATCTATTTTTAAGTAGCAACACACATTTGAAACTTCATAGTATTTGATGCCATGAATTCTGGGATCCATTTTTTGTCTGTGGCCTCTAGGGACATATGGTAACATGTATTCTGAAGAATCCTTTGCCCAGTGAAGCAGGAAATTATACTGTCTGTATAGCATTCATCATACATTAGAAGTAATTATTTTCTTGGGGCTGGTGGAAGGGTTTCATAAAGAGTCTGTCAATTTCAAAATTAAAGTAACTTCCCATCTCCTAATTTATCAATTCTTTCTCTCTTTATCAACAAAACAGTGTAAATACCTACAACCATAAAATTGGAAAAGGGAGGGGAAGAAGGAACTTTACAAAGATTGCTTAAATCTCAATATTTTATTCTACAAAGCTTTTCTTGTTAATTCTTTTTTCCAAGTTAGATGCAACTATTTCTAAATTCATTAATCCTAAATTCTATATTTTCATCTAGGAGATTAGAATGAACATGTGCCATTTTAATCTAATTGTCCACCATTGGATCTTGAGCTAAAATGCTGTCTAAGAGCATGTATTTCCACACTGAAACAGAACTTAGAACACACCAAGATTTAAGAGAAAAGAATTTTGAAAGAAAACAATCATAAGTCTTCACCCTTTTATCTTACCTTTCCCTTGCAACTACTGGGATAATAAAAATAGAAAGAAAGCTATTTAGTAAACATTGACATGTTTTAATTCTCAGTATGGCTTGAGTGTTGATTTTTCATCCATGAGTGGAAGATTAAAAGTCTCTTCTTTCCTATTTTCTGTAGATCCAGATATGTTCCGCACCACTGCCACCCACCCAGCCCCAACCCCGCTTCCTGGAAGTACAAAAACAAAATAAAGTCATTTCTCAATTGAATGAGATTCACTCTTAAAACTTATTTAAGCATAAAGAGTAAATTAAAGGTTAACATTGAATTTCAACTGAGCTGGTATTTAGTTAGATATGCAACAATGTGTTTTTTTCTTAACAAGTATTTACTAGCATATATTTCCTACATAAAAATAAGCTGAAAAGTAATAGAATTTTATATGCATCTAATTTACTGCATGGTAAATAAGTAGGTCCTTGTGATAATTCATTATTATAGAATTTAAGAAGTAGTTCTGCTGTATAGGGCATTTAGAAATTCTCTCTTAATTGCCATAACTTAACTTAGGTTAATGCTGAAATACTAATGCTGGAAAATGCATTTTAAATAAAATTTTAAGGAAGCACAAATGAGTATTTCTGTTACTGACATCTAATAGAAAAACAAACTTATTAGTTTAGCTAAATACCACTTTGACTGCTCACATAGTTTAAGTTCATTTTCACAGAATATATTAATGTTGCTAGCAATTGTATAGAAATAAGTGAAGGTTGATTCACTTATCAATAAAATAATGTGGTTATTTGAGGATAAGAAAAATAAATGATTACAACTTAAATATTTTATTTTTTCACTGACTGTTGTTTCCAATTGACCTCCATAATTTCTCTTATCCTCTTTTCTTCATCTTTTGTTTTTCTTCTCCTTTTCTTCTGAATTCTAACATATCACCTTTCATATGTAAATAATAGACTAACTAAAGTGATATTGAGACATTTCAATGAAATGTGTTTTGTGTGAAATCATCTGGCAGTGTCTGCAACAAAATGGAAGCCATTTTTTTCTTTTCTATAGCCCTAATTCTTGTCATGTTTGGAGATACGATGTGTGGTACTAAGTTTTCTTTGGAATTAGAAGGCAAAAAAAAAAAAGGAAAAAAATAGCTCTAGTACCTTTTTTTTTTCTTATCTTTTCCTTAGTATCACTCTTATTTTCTCTTTTCTGTTATTTCCCCTACACTCAATGGAAATGTTAAGAATATTACATTTTAATCACTGTTCTATGAAAGACAAAACACAATTGTTCTCTTTTATAAAGCACATCTCCTATAAAACAATTTCTTCTTTCACATTAAACCAGTGCATTTCTTTTATGAGGAAATAATCCTAAGAAGAGATGCAACTAATGTATTCTGAGGGTATGGGAGAGATGACACTAAAGTGGGTGTTAGAAAAAGAAAATAAGGGGATCAAGAAAGCTCTATGAAAAAGCATTATTAGTAGTTTTACGTAAAGAGCAATGCAATTGAAACATGAAGAAATCTATTTCTACAAAGAAGGAAGATCATTTCAAATAGAGTTAACAGTCTAAAAAAGACAAAATAAAGAAAAGTTTCAGGTCGCACACAAGAAAGTATTCCATCCATTAGGCACTGTTAAAGTTTACATTGTGTTGCCTAAAAAATGTTTATGTTGAAGTCCTAACTACAACATCTCAGAATGTGACCGTATTTGAAGACAGGGTCATTACAGTAGTAATAAAATAAATGAGGTCATTAGTGCAGGCTTTAATATAATATGATAGTGTTCTGTTAAGAAGAGGAAATGTGGAAACAGACATGTACAGAGGGAAGGTGATGTGAAGACACGGGGAGAAGACGGCCATCTACCTGCATGCCAAGGAGAGATGCCTGCAACAGATCCTTCCCTCACAGCCCTCAGAAGGAACCAACCCTACCAACACTCTAGTCTCTGACTTGCAGCCTCCAGAAGTGTGAGGAAAGAAATTTCTCATGCTTAAACCACCCAGTCTGTGGTACTTTCTTGCGACAACCTTAGGATATGAACACAGGCACATTATGAGATGATTTCAGGTGGTATATAGCTGACCATTTTTGATTTTTAAATCTTTTTAAAAATATATATTAGAAAATCAATTAATAATTATTATTTTAATCTCAATCTAAATTAGTACATTATTAATGTTATTGCTTACAAAAAGACAATGGTAAATAAAATCAGATGGAGGAGGGGTTTATCTAAGATCATTATAAATGCAAATATTATGTAAGCAATACAAAAGGTATTGCATAAATACAAAACCAAACTCTGGAGTGTGGTAACGGTAATAACAATTTTAAAACTCTGGAAAAAGCTAATCATGTTGAACGTAATTCAGTGAATACTCAGCATTCTTAGAATTAATGGTTTTAATTTTGTTTTTTAAAATGATAATAAAGGTCTACAGAAGGTAAGAATTTCTAATTTATTAAGTTACAAATATGAGTTGCATGTGCTGTGAACCTAGTGGGTACAAATGAGATACTGAACTGAAGAGGAAACGTAACAAACTGATAGTATCTGCATATAAGGGTTGTTATGATACTACTTAAGCATTTTCATTAAGAGTTTGAAGGTCACCTAAATTTGTATGTAACTTTAGATGATATCAAGATATTTGCAAATTTGTGAATTCAATGTCTTTGACTCCTTTGTTTTTGCCTATATTTCGTTGTTTAGCACAGTGAATGACGTAGTACAAAACTGATTGTCACCACTCGTGCCCAAAATGTGATGGCCAGATCCATACCAGAAGCATACATTTTTTTAAAAAAATGTCTTAATTGAATTGAAGAAGTATTTCCACTGAATATCAAGAATCTACTATTTTGATGTATAGAGACAGAAAGTGTTAAGATTAGCTTACAAAGATCTTAAAATTATGGGTTAGAAAGTTTGAAATTTATTCTTTTGATCAATAAAGTCGTTAAAGTTTTATAAATAAAAGAAGTATACTAGCTAATGCAGAAAACCTAATGCAATATGTCAAAGATCACAGGGAAGGAAACTAAGTCAGACAATAAAAGGGCCATTGCATAGCATAGGCTAGAACGAGGACACATTGGGATCATTACAATCTGATGGGAAGATTGGTGAAGCAGTTTGGACAACACTCTGAGTATGTGGAATTCTTCTGGGGGTGGGTGTGAACAGAGTGTTAATAGGAGACCTGTAATATCTGTGATCTGGGTGAAGGGATGGACAAGGAAAGAGAGCGAAAGAACAAAAGGAAAGTAGAGCTGCCCTGTAGTTCAGCAAAATGTGTCTTTTGCCTAGAGCTGGCACTAAGCCTAACTGAAGACTAATGGAGAGATAAAACATGGTTTACTGACTCTGTGTGAAACTTAAAATATCTTTTACTTCTGTGGATTCAATGTTAACAAGCTCAACTCTAAAGAAGGGAGCTCCAGCAGAAGATTTATCCTCTTTATTATTTTCCTTTTCCCTCAGATCCATAAGGTGGTGCAGAAGAAGACATACTACAAATAGTTTCTTGGCATTTTCAATTCCCTCAATTCCTATATGTGGGTGACTACTACGAGTATCATTATGACACTATCAATTATGAATATCGTTAGTAGAATTTATTTGAATGAATGTTAAATCTTAGCTGTTATTGAGTTCAAATTCTCTTTTAAAAATGCAAAGGGATATTTAATACTTATTTAACAGATAAATATCAATCTCTCAAGAGTATCATGGATTAAGATAATATAGCCATTAGAATTCAAACTTACAGTTATACTGTTAAATATTATCTGATGATAAAAATAATTAAAGTGTTATATCTTTCTGTCAAATTTATAAAACACAATATATTTTCATATTGATTATCTCACCTAATTCTCATAGAAAAACGGTAACATGTTCCTCACTGTCATTTTATTTATGAGCAAACGAAAGCTCAGGGAGGACATATGACATGTTTAAGATAGCACACCTACTAAGTGGCCACAGAGGATTGAAGTCCCTGCCTGCTTGCTTACCTTGAATGTCCCAATATCTTTACAACAGCAGTGTCTCTCCCTCTCTCACACATATACAATTTTTAAAATATTCTATTTCCATTTCAGTTTTTCTTAAATAATTTTCCTTAAATGATTTTCCCTTAATTTTTCTTCCATGATTCATCTTCTCTGAACCTAACAAAGATTTATGCATTTGTATTCAAGTAAAACTTTCTAAAGGAACATAAAAATAATATTGGGGCTGCAAAATTAATAGACTTGATGAATAGCTGTGGCAACTTGGAGCTTTACTCCCTTGCTTACACTTGTTTTTTCAACTTTAAAACCTTAAAGCTTTTGGCTTGTTAATAACATTAGGAGAATATTTAATTTTAATGGCTTTTCATTTCCTTTCTCTTTTATATTTCCCCAACTTCATATACCACAACAGTAATAACAGAATAAATAGGACTGCATTTGCAAGGTAGGTCACTAAACCTACCTAACCTAATTGTAGCTACTGAAGGAGTACAAGATAGAAGCCCAAAAGAAACCAAACAGATACTCAAATACCAATACATATAAGAAAAAACTAATAAGTATAGACAAATTTGTGTCTCATTTTCTCTGTAATTTCTTCATGTCATTTGGGTCTTAGGCACATAATTTTTATGGCTGACTTAAATACAGTATTACTAGTCAAATGCTTACAGGGACATTGAATGTTCAAGGTGAGGCTTAATTGAAGATTAACGATCGCAGGAGAGATCTAGGAATTAGCTTCCTCAGATAATTTATAAAAGAAAATGAAGGGTGAATATTTTGTTGATCTTTCAGAAAGGATAAGTGACTTTATAATTTTCTGATCTTTGGGGTAATGTTTAGTTAATTGCACAGAACCATGGATAACTGCTATAGAAGTGTCTTGCTAAAAATGATTTTTTTGGATATTTTCATTTGACTTATTTAATTACACTTTCAATTAGAGTCCAGCTGACAAAGAGTGTTTTAGATATGTGCAACAGGCTGCAATTTGAATTTCATTTATAAACATTTTTTAGGCATTTTGCTCATGTGCTATATCAAATATAACAAAAAAGTCAACAGATCCATCCTGGCTGCAAATTAAAGGCAAATCAATAGTTATTTACCTTATGATTTAAGTAATTATGCTAAGGTTTGATTGTTTTAGTGATATTTTCCACAGCTGGGGTTGATTATGCATCTGTAAGTTTTCTTTTCCTACCTTATTGCCAGATATTCAATCTAAGGCGTAGACCAGGCCTACTAAGCAAATGCAGTCCATTTCTGAATTGTGCAATGTGCTCTACTGCACCTCTACTTAGAAGGCCGAAAGCATTATGCTTGAGATAGTTATGTTGTTGGGAAATTATTCAAATCATTTGTATATACTTATTCTATAATTATTTATTGAGTGTTTATAAGCACAGCCCTAGATTATTGAGTATAACATGGTAAGATACAGCCAGACACAGTCCCTGATTTCATGGAACTTACAGTCAAGTGGAGAGTAAGACATTAAACAAATACTCAGAAAATAAAGTCTAATTCCAAATTCAGATAATTGCAATAATAGAAGAGTTTAGGAATTGAGTTAAATTTGTAGAAGAGTGGTAGAGAAGTGACAGGGAAAAGTTCTTTGCATAAGTGATGTTTAAGTTGAAGCACACACAAAAAGCACATGTATTAAGTCAGAGAAAAGAGATGAGTAGAATATGTCGAAGACTAGTGCATGCAAAGACTGAGGGGTTGAGAAGTTCTTAACCCGTAGGAGAAAATGGAAAAAGGCCAGCATGAACTGGTGTGTACTGAGTGAAGTAGAAAGCTTTGCAAAATGAGCGTGGTGAATAAGCAGGTCCTGTACAACATGTGACGGAATTTTAATTGTATTTTAAGCACAATAGGCTGACATGGATGATTTTTAGACAGGCAGCATATGATCTCCTTTGCCAGATTTAAGCAGAACAGGAGGCGAGCCATTAGTGTCAGCTGGTAGACAAGTGTTCCAGGCAAGCTATTATGGTTGCATAAACTGAAGTAATAATGTGGATATAAATACACACACTTGGATTTGAGACATATTTCGAAATCCATCCAATGATATGCTGCATGTAGTGAGGGAGTGGGGAGAAGAGATGAGGGATTTTTAAATTTTTTGGTGTGAGTAGCTAGGAATATACAGTATAATTCATTAAGATGAGGAACTGGAAGAGGAATGTACACCCTGATCTTAGGTGACTTTAACACTCCTCTTGTTATCAAACAGACCAAGTGTTCAAACCTTGAACTTCGATGATAGAATTTGCACCTTCTTTTCAAATAAACTTGAGCTGTGCATGAAAATTGTCTGCATTTTAGGCCACACACTAAACTTTCAAGAATAAAAGTAATATAAACATTATTCTTTGCATGTAAAGCATAAGACTAAATATTAATAACAATTTTAAAAACCCATGCAGTTTAGAAATAAGTTAAAAGTAAAAGCACATATTAGCAATTAGGTTAAAGAAAATACATAAAATTAAATTTCAAAATTTCTTGAAAATAGTGATAAGGAAAATAAAATATATCGGAATCAGGGAATACAGCTAAAGGACTATCAAAGGAAAATTTATATTATTAAAATACCTATATAAGAATAATGAAAGTAAATGAGGGAAGTGCTCAATTTTTAAACTTCAATAAAAACAGCAAAGTAAACTAAAAGAAACCAACGGAAATAATATAGTAAATATAAAGTCAGTAGCATAACACCAAATAGATTGTTAAATATTAAATATTAGTGAACAGAATCCAACAGCAAATAAAAAATTGTGCATCATGGCTGAGTGAAGCTAATTGTAAAATACAAGGGTATTATGATATGAAGATATCAATTAATAAAATCCTTCATTTTAATAGTTGCAAAAAAATAACATGATCATCCTTGTAGATCCAGGAAAAAACACCCACTCAAGTGAAGGAGTTAATAAAATAGGATCTTATGGATAATTATTTAACAAGAAAACTACCTCAATAAAAAATATACCTCTGCTGAAAAGGTAGCATCTTACTTAAAGAAAAAACATTACAGAAAGAAAAAAGGAATACTGCTATTTCCACAACTTTTTACATTGTGTCAGAAGAATTCGCTAAGGCACCAAGAACAATTAAAGGTATAATCAGTTAAAGGTATAATAATCTAAAGGAAAACAAAAAATTAAACAATTAAAAAACAACTTCATTTGCAGATTATACAATTAGATATCTGAAAACTTCAAAAGGATCAATGAAAAAGATAATCCTATTCATAATAAGAGAATTTAGTAAAATTTGAGGTAATAAAATGAGGATACAAATCAATAGCTATTAATATACAAAAAAAAATCAGATAGAAGATATAATGGAAAAGAAAGTTTTATTTATGATAGAAAGGAAAATAAAAACATAACAAGAAATGTTCAAAACATATATGGGAAAAAAATAAAAAACACTTCTGATGTACTCAGAAAAAGAATTTACCAAATGGAAAGCCATGTCATACTCATGAATAGAAAAGAAAATCCTGCAAAGATATCTATTTTTCCTAGGTTATATTACAATGATTTAGTTGACTTTAATCCCAATAAAACACCAGCAGATATTTTTACAAGCTAATCAGTGTAATTATAAATTCATTTGGAAAAATCATGTGAGAATTCACAGATTAAAAATAATAAATTAATGGGGAACAGAGAGGTTAATATACAATAAATTCCATACAATTAAAAGTAATTTAATAGAATTACATGAACAGAAAAGGCACTAAAACAGAATAGAAATTTCATAAATAGACCAAATTGAATATGGATATTATGCATAAAATACAGGGGCCACCTGAATTTAGTTGAAAAAAAAGATGAACAAGTTAATGAATAAATTTAGAATAACTAGAGAGCCATATAAAAGGTAGATATATTGAATCCATTCCTTAAACCATATAGAAAGATGACAGAAAAATGAAACGTATCTCTTAATCATATGAATAGAAGATCTAGATTTCCTATTTCAAATTTCATGCTATCTTATATTGTGTTATTTGTGTTCATAAAAGCATGTTTTCACTGTAGGATTTTTAAGTAATGTGAAAGCTCAGGTCTCCTTGATTTGGTCAGGCTATTACTAAGGTCTAATGTTGCTTCTTTAACAAGTAGTCGAGGTATTTTATCGGGTGCTGAAATGTAGGAAAAATCTCAGAGTAAACATGGTGTTCATTCCTGGTAATTTATTTTGATCTAAGATTTTATTGGGGAGTATTGATGGTAATATGCTTATAATTAACATATTTAAAGCATGGATTTTATACTAAGATTCATTGCTATATTATATAACAAAATGCAAATTTTCTTACTTTTAATGATTAAACTTGAGAGTTCAAAGGAAATCTGTGCTTGTGATGCGTTACTTAAGGCTGTGCCCCCAGACTCATGGCAGGACATATCTCCAGTCATCTCCATTATTAGCAATACTTCAAGACAAAAAAATGGAAAGTACTGCCTTCAGTTCTTCTCTTTCCAACTTCTTCTCCCTTTCTCATTTCCATTTCAAAGCAAACCCTTCCAGTTTTGCTTTCTCTGACCTGTGGGAGAAGGGATCTGTTCATTCGATGTATGAATTACTGAGATGCCTGAGACTATTAACCAAAAGGTTTGTTAAGAGCAAGAGTGAGCAGAATGTAACTGATGTAAGAGATGCTCAGGCAGCAAAAACTGAGAAAAATTAAGACCCTGAGAGATTAAATCAAGTGTGATTTCTATTTATAGAGATTTTAAGTCTGAGCAGAAAGATGATAATCTCTTATTGATGAATTTGGGCTTATATATCAACTATGCATTTAAAGTTTTCAATGGCCTTACATTTTTCCCTTGTTCCAAGTGCACTTTTTCAAAGTTCTGTAAACCACAGGAGACAGAAAGTGTAAATACCCACAAGTTACTTCAGGGATTTCCAATCACAGGAGTCACACAAACCATGGGAGGTGATTTGGTTTAAAGTGATTTTTTTTAAACATTTATATAATAAAAAGAAATATTTTCAGGAAATGAATCAATTGATAAATAGCTAGGAATATCAGGTGGTGTTTTTTGTAAATTCAATACAGTGCGCCTGCTAGAAGGAGCCTGACATCTGGGTAGGAATGGGTCCCACTTGATTCTACCACTTCTGTTTATAGACATTTCTGCCAGTCTCTTCTCAATCCAAATTTTCATCCTCCATAGAAAGAAACTAGAGAACACTGGCTCTCTCCTCATTTTGTTGATTAGTGGGAGAAAGAATTAGAGCACTGCAGATCACTGGAGGATGCTGGAGTTGGCTAAGATAAGTGGAGGCTGGAGGGATATGGGCTGAGGTCACATCATAGCTAGAGAGAAGTAGCTGCGTTGGGCAGCTACATAGAAAATGGAAAAGAAATTGTGTGCTCACTAAGGCTTTTACTTGATTTTTTTTTTTTTTTTTTTTACTGTGATCTTGGGCATGTATACAAATACCAGGCCTTTAAACTGTATAACTATTATTCAAATAATATGAATATAGGTGATTCACAAAGATACGGTCCTATTCAGTATACTTTGAATCAGAATAAGAAAGGACAGTCCTGCAAAGGTGAAAAAGACTATTTTCTCCTCTCAATTAGTTATGAAATAGCACAGAGAAAACCACACCAACAAGCAACTAAACATAATACCCTCTGGGTGGAAGTGAGAGGAAGGCATAGAACTAGACCCTGCTAAAAGTGGCCAAATGACTTTGACTCTTAGGTTAAATATTAGAATGAGAGCAAACAAACTTTAGGAAATATGTGTTGCTAAAGATACTCTTATTTACATAGAAAAAAATTTCTGTGTGTCTCTGTCTCTCTCTCACCTCGCTATCTCTATCTCATCTCTTATCTCTATTTCCATCTCTCCTCAGTGTATCTGCTCTACCTGAAATTATTTTTACTTCTAATAATACCAACTGAGATGGATGTCATAAACAAAAAGATGAGGGTTTGGAAGGGCACCGTCAGTGGTATCAGATAAGTGAATAACACAGAAAGACATTTTTAATACAAAATTGAGAATAATGGACAAATGGATGATAGGATGGTGTCTATGAATTATGTCTAAAGAAAAGCCAGTCTTGAGAGATGTTCTCCAGGAAAACTGTTGGTGTCAGAATGAAAAGGTTAGGCCAGTTCACTGTCAATACTGCATGGAGCAAATCTTACCATCAAAAGTAGGAAAAAAATCAATGCATTTTTAGCACTTGTTTACCAATATGGATATTTTAAAATCAGTGCAAGTGCATTTGTGCTTTAGGTTTGGTGTATGTTTCATTGTATACGTTTCTATTCAGTTATCAAGCCAAGTGTAAAAAAATCCCTAGATTCTATTTTGGATCATTTATCAGCTCATCTATTTAATTTTTGATAATAAAATCATTTACAAAAATTAAAGAAAAAGAAATGTTTTTCTAACAAATTTTATTTACATTTAGGGTCTAAATCTAATCTAACTTTAAATTTTGTGTAACAGTTCTCAAAATTGAACAATCTGTCTAATATAAATTACATGTGTATTACAATGAAAATTTTGTATTCTCTCTTTCTCTATCTCTTTAGGTGGATAGATGGTAGACAGATGTAGATACCCACTCACACAAGCAGAACTGTGGAAGAGTGAACAGAAGGAAAAGGGATAAAGAGACAAAAAGAAGGGAGAAGACAGGATGGGAGACAGAGACTGAGAGAAGAGAGAAAAATGCAAAATGGAAGCATTTGAATACTAGAAGGATTTTAGGATTTTTTCTAGTTAAGCTTCTCTCATTTTACAAAGAATGAAGATGAGGATCTGGAAGACTAAGTAGGTAATCAAAGGACACTCAGTGAAAGAGTGGCAGAGCCAGAGGAAGCTTTCTTATTTATTTATTTATTTTGTCCTTTTCTGTGACCGCGCTCAGCCAGTGAGCACACCGGCCATCCCTATATAGGATCCGAACCGTGACGGAAGCGCTGCTGCGCTCCCAGCGCCGCACTCTCCCGAGTGCGCCACAGGTTCAGCCCAGCTTTCTTATTTTTAGCTGAATGTTCTGAATTCCAGGAAACCAGAGATACATTTTTGTTACTTTGGCACTCTACCATGTAATTATTCCTTATTCAATCTGGATTTTCAATTTTTCACAAGTCATTCAGTGTACTGTGAATTTTGTCATTATTCAATGAAATTTGACAGTCCAACAGTTGTAGGAGACATAGAGTGATTAGAATTGATAAAAACTTATTACTTTATTTCAAGAACATTTAATAAGACTTGCATTACGATTTTCAAAATATAAGGGTGATCATTTTTTAAATGTACTGTAAATGATCAAATTTGTCATTTTTAAATGGTTTCTTATAGGAAATCATTTAGCCTTTTCTGTCTTTATTGTGCCTTACACTTTATTTTGAGGAATGTAGCTAGGTATGAGGATTCTAGACTTGCTCCAGTGACCCTCACAACAAAACACTTTCAGGTTTTGTTGTTTTTAGTTTGTATAATTTGCTTTTCTTTGTTTCTCCTTACATAACTATGTCTCTCTGGGCTAAATATTAAGATATAATAGGATAAAGTAATGTACTGGGCACCTGGCAAACATGATTTTTCCAGTTTAAGGTTACATTCTTTTTGCAGGTTTGAGTTATGAGATGAGCACAGAGACAGTAAGCCAATAAATGTACTGTTCTGTTTTCTTTGTCTTGAAAATCTTAATGAACTCATAACTATTTTTATGTGAAATTCTTGCAGCAATACCTGATATTAGAATTGATCTGTTAAGTTATTACAAATATTGCATTTGTATATCCTATATCAGCAATTGCTTAACTCCTCACTCACTCAACTACAACATCTTGAGAGCTGGCCTTAAAAACACAGCCTATAAAGTGGGAGTAAATGCCACAGTTGCTATTAAGTTGTTATTTATGTTGAAACTTCACGTTGTTTTATGGATAATTTTTAAGTGGTAAATAAAAGGGGTATATGGGAATAAATATGCCAGTTGTTTTTCATGGTGATTAATAAAGTCATTTCTTCTATTTATGAAAGGTAAAACACAAAGTAGCTCTGTCTGTTAGAAGGAGAAGCAACTAGCACAGTCATTAAATGCCATTTTATTCACTTCTGTTGTTCATCGTGATAGCTTTGTAGCTTCTGTATAATCATTTCTCACACATTTAAATGTCAGTATAAAAAATCCGATAACTTCTGTAGCAAAATTTAAGGCAGCTAAATTTCATTCTGAGGTAGGTGAAGTGTTAGTAATGCTTAAGACTCTGAATCAGGGTTTAATATTAAAACAAATTTTCATTTAGCAGTTTATTCTGTATGCAGCAAAACATGTTATTGCCTGGGGCAGCAGAGGTGTGAACAGCTTCAAGCCCAAGTACCAAGCGTAGCCTCTGTGCTCTACAAGAATTTGCTGATATGTTGAAGTGGCCAACTCATTAATTACTTCTGTTTTTTTCTTCTCTAATGTAGCTCATATCTAATGCGAGTCATTCAAAAATGGTTATGGAACACATTCAGAAAGTAAAACAGTTTTCAGTAAGCTATAGTTTCTGGATATTGTTTCTTTTCACTCTATTTATAACACTTATAATTTCTATTGACTTCAACAGATGTTAGTTAAAGTTTGGGAATTTTTTTTTTCCATAAACTGAGGATTAGGCTTAGGAGCCCAGTGTAATTTAGCTCATGATGAAATTAATTCTATTTTCCTCGTATGTCTCAAATGGTCGTGTTTTCTAAATGATGCTCAGGCAGAAATCGTCTGTTTACCTATCCTTTCTAGTATCACATTTTCAGAACACATATTATTTAAACTTTTCTATGGAAAATAAATGAAAATGTTATACAAGGGATTTTCTGTAAAATTTTCCCATAAGTATGAATTATTATACAATTTTAAAAGTTTGAGTTCCTATAAATTATATACACAGAAATAGATGCCAATAGAATAATTGTACTTTCTTTGATAAACAAAAGTTACAAATTCTTTTACTAAAATAGAAATGTTCAGAAGTCATATTAGAACTTATTAAATATGAATCTTTAAAACATCGATTGATGAATTACATTTATAAAATAAGATATTGTAGAGGGTATAAAATTCTACATGCTGTCTCAAATTGTTTTATTTTTTTTCTTTCTTAGAATTGCTTTTTTTTCCAGATAAGGCATAATTCTCTCACCTTTTAAAGGAATTTTATTATTTTTTTGTGAAGGAATCTTAAGTCATATATAGTTCAGTTCAATACCAGGTAATCTTTTAAAAACTTTGTGATCTTGTCAATTTTTAAAAATTCTCCCCAGACCTACATTTTCACATGTATATAAAATGAAGACTTTATTGCTTACTTCAAAAGAGCTGTTCTATAGATGAGATAAGATTTGCAAATTAAATAGCAAGGTGGTTGATACATAGTAGGTGCTTAATCACTGTTAGTTCCCTTTCCCTTCTAATGTATGATAATTACAGTTGCACTTGTAAATGTGAATTGTTCATGATTTTTTGATGCATCCCTTCTTTGCATTTTAATAGGCCTTTGATCATATTACCCATTCTTGACAGTGATTGCACATATAAAATCTCAAACCATTTAGTCATTTCAGATAATCAGTTAGATTTCTTTGCAGGATGCTGATCACCAATTAACTAAACTCGATGGTGTACTTTTGGTATCAAAAGAAGTAAAGATTCTTAAATGAGGCCAAGGGTTCACAAATAACATTAAGTAGATACCTAGACCTGTTGGGAATTTAATCACTGTATATCCTGAGCTACAAGTGAAGTTTTCATTCAGAACTAAAATTGTTAGACGAATGACAATTCTTCACTTGTAATTTGATGAAGAGATAGTGAGAAATAAAGCTGGAAAGGTAATTAGGGGTCAGAACTGAAGGATCTTGTAAGTTTGTCCTAGAGAAGTTTATTAAGTTAGTGGTTAAATTAATTCTGCTTTTCTCAATAGTCATAGTTCTCTGAATAATGTTCAGATCCCACTGTATCTTTCTATTGTAGAGTAATATGAAGGTCCTACTGCAAGACCTGGGAGGTTGGAAGCTAGAAAAGAGAAGTGAGTGTTCTTTTGTATTCTGGATATAAGTCCTCTATCAGACACATGATTTGGAAATATTTTCTTCCAGTCTATGGCTTTTATTATCATTTTCAGTGACTTTGGAATAGCAGAAATTTTAAATCTTGATGCAGTCCAGTTTGGTTTTGTGTGTGTGTGTGTAGATTATCTTTTTGTGTCATATCTAACAAATCTGTTTCTTTCTAGAAGTTTTATAATCTTAGCTCTTATATTTAGGTCTCATTCATTTTGGGTTAATATTCTCATAGCACCATTATTTTAAAATTATTTTCCTTATATAGTAGAATACAGCAAGTAAGAAATTATATTAATGGTTTTTAGAATCAATAATTTCCATTGCTAGAGAGGACATAATTATTATCAAAGAAATCAATGTAAAAATTTTAGTATCCACATCGAATTGGAAATCTCCCTTTGGACCCAACATTTTAAAATATGTATTTCATCAAGCTATTTCCATTGAAATGACGTGGGTGTAATGTCATTCCAGCAGTAATGTGTATGCCTAGCCTGACAATTTTCATCCCTAATGTCTTCCACTAAAATAAACTGGAATTACTTAGAGAAATGTCTGATTCTAGATGTGACTCTTCTATGAGCTTTATTTCAAAGGGGATCCCCTGGTCGAAATGTTCATCTTGGTCTTCTATTGTCAGACCCTAAGTCTAAGTGCATCTTTTTCTGTTAATATTTTGTTCTCTTTTGCCTGCCCCTACTCTATTTTTTTCAACTCCAGAACTGACCCAGGTGTTAAAGTATTTAGATGAGTAAACAATTTGTTCTCCAGTTAGTCATGGAAAGAATCCTTCTCTGTTCTTTGGTTTTTGGGCAAAATCACCTGTCTCTTTTCCAGCATTAATGTTTGAGAGCACTTCATTGTACCAATCCCATACCATCTTCAACCCAAAGAAGATATGAGGCAGAAGAATTGGGAAATTCTTCCCTAGACCACACTTGGGGCACAGGCACAGATAGAGTTTCTCAGAAGGAGCTCACAGGCTTCTGTAAGTTGGGCTTCATCAGAAAATCAGAAAATGCTTATCTTCAACTGAGACCTAAAGAAAAGCAGTCTTCCCTCCGCTGCTGATCTATGACATTCAGTAAACTTGAAGAAGAAAAAAATTTAACATTTGTTCTCACCTTGGCAATCCTGGCCACCCAAGAAAAATCCTAAACTTTCAGTCAACTCTTTTACTTTATTACACCAATGTGCCTATCTCAACTCTCAATCCCACCCTCTGTGGTATTATTACAAAAGTGGAACTGAGTGGGAGACAGAGTCGGGAACATAGTTCAATCAAAATTTTTACAGAATTTTCTAGATATTTGTTCAAAATGTTTAGTATGTTTGTTCATCATATTAAATACAAACCCATATTAAACAACTATTACTATATTTTATAAATGTTCTCTTTCAATATTGTTGATCATTTTCCCATAGGAATAATAGCAGCAGCACATGTGCGTGCATTCTCCCTACAGTGTCAGCCACGGATCAACCCAAGGAAACTAGACGGTTGCTGTCTAGATTTTTAAATTAACTCTCCTTACCTGCCTTTAGTATCTGGCAGGCAACTTCTTGAAGCAGTAGAGAAATGAAACAAAGGTAAATCAGTGAAAGCTAAAGAAGTAATCGTAGTGAAAACTAATGAGAAAGCTAATTGTAGTCATTTATCTTCATGTCAGTTTCATTATTATACTACGGCTCTTCTTTGTGTTAAAGTGGTCAAAGTGTCCACGTGAATAAACAATATATCAGGTTCTTGCATTGTTAAAATAAGGACATTAAAAAGGAGCTTACACTTTGTTTAAAAGCTCCTGAAGCCAATATAAAGTTAAAGGCATAACTCTCCTTCATTTTTTATTTTTTTGGTAAAATTATGTATTTCTACATACTCCCTATTAGGTATGTTATTGAACTACTTGGATTATATGACATTGTAAAGCAATTTCTATATTTCGGGACTGCTAAAATCATTCTGCTCATACACAACGTTGCTCTCCTGTTGAAGAAGCCCTCTACTATTTGAATGGACATAGTAAGATCAAATTTAAACTTTTAGCATCTGGCATATTTTGTCTTGCACTTTCATTACACATTGAAATAAAATGTTTTAAAGCATCTGATTGTTTTTAAATAACTCTTTTCTCCAAAGATTGCATCACATTACAAATGAAATATTCTCCTTTAATATTTGTCTCAGCTCATCGAAAAAAAAATTGAGAGTTTCATTACAAATCATATACCACAATGGTTCACAATCTTAGCTGCACATTCAAATTAATCCACCTGGAAACTTTTTAATTGAAACTCATGTGCACAGAATATATTAGTGCTAATCCTTGGTGCTAGATACTGGGTCTTCTTTGGCCCATAATTATTTGTTTACTTTGTTAATATAATGAACACTTCTCAAGTCACCATTTAATTCTTCCTTATTCCTATATATGTAGGCCTTTCTTATATTAATACACTTTCTCCTCCACAAATAAAACCACTATCCTGAACTGTATATTTTTTCACTGTGCATTTTTCACATATATATATGAATGCATATATTTATATATATATATATATATTTTTTTTTTGCTTTACCTGCTTTTTGAACTTTATACTAAGGCAGTTATATTAAATATTTTTCTTATTATTAGACTACTGAAATTTATTTATGTTATTCAGATAGCTGTAATTCCTTTATTTTTACTGGCATAAACTCTTCCATTGCATAAATGCTGTATACCAAATAAATAGGCCACATTATTTCCCCATGTATAAATATTTTCCGTCTTTCTGTTGTTGCTAATTTTTCCTATTCCTTCTCTTTTCTCTTATTTTTGTACATTCATTTCTTGCCTTTTTTCTCTTCCTTTCTTTCCTTATTTCCTATTGAGTAGTGTTACCATGAACATTCTTCAATACATGTCTTTTTTACAACTTTTATTTAGGAGTATATTTAGGAGTTGAAATGCTTCTGACCAGGAAGCTTCTTTGACCACAGAATAACTAGTGTAGGGTAAGCAGAATCAAGAATGGATAATAGAAGAGGGACATAAGAAATACCAGTTACATCAGGATAAACTACTGTAGTCAGGAATAACTCATTTTTCTAAAAAACCTATAGTAAAGTTTTTTCCTCAGAAATTGTGAGTAGCTATCACCTTGAAGAAACCCTGACAAGAAACTGTGAACTTAATGATATGAAAATGGATCAGAGAAATGCAAAGGGTGAACTACAGTAGACACATACCTGTGACTGTCTTTGGTGAACTGCTTCTCAGCTGATACAGTCATTTTTCCTACACATACAAATGTCTAGAAGTGTCTGAGTTTGTACTAATCTGGAGAGGCCCATGGTCAATAAATGACTGGTGCAAAAGTAACAAAGCTAGCTCAAATGTCCCCAGTTGGGATCAAATCAAAGACTTAATTTACACCCAGAGTTCCCCACCATGATGAAGCCAATGGTGAGATTTTGCTTGCAATAACACCTTTGCTTAGATTACTCTCTTTTCTCCTGCTTCCCTCACTCCTTTAATGGTCTCTTATGGTAGCACTTCCTTAATAAGTTCTCCCTCTAGGGTCAGCTTCTGAGAAAACTGATTGATGGGAGCATCCTAAAAAATGGATCCAGAAACTCCAGGACCTACATTTTCAAAGTTTAGGATGCAGTGGTACTGAAGGATGCTGCTTCCCTATTTATCAAAAGTCCCTAATTCCAAAGTCACCCTCACCAAAAATACATGGTTATGAACTGAGAGTGGGGAAAAAGATGTGCTGATGATGAAAATGAGAGTGAACAGATCTGAAATGTCAAAAGTTAAAAGTCTTCAATAGTTAAATTCAGCTCATTCAAAATCAAGAATTAGCTTTCTCCACAAACAAGCTCACACTTCATGATGGCATTGCCAGTGGACCCTCCCCAAAGATTCACTAACCCAGTAAATTATACTTCTTCAGTGGCTCATATTTTAGCCCACTTTCATTTCCATTGTCATTGTCTATTTCCCAAGCTTAAATTACCTGAATTATTTTACTGAAACCCTTATTTGCCTTCTATTTCCAGCTTTTCCCTTCCCACAATTTATTCTTTACACAGCTTTAATCTTTTTTTGAATGTTATAAGCATATTTAAATTTCAAACCAGAAATATTTAAATTTTGTAAACTAAGGGCTGGCAGGTTAGCTCAGTTGATTAGAGCACAGTCCTGTAATACCCCGTATTAGCCAGTTGAAAAAAAAAGAAAAACAATATACAGATTTTGTAAACTATTGTACTATGGGTGGTTTGAATAGTGCCCTTCCACACACACACCCTTCCCCCAAGCAAATAAATCCACCAGGAACCTGTAAATGTGAACTTAATTAGAAAAAGTATTTTTGCAGATGTAATTAAGTTAAGAATCTAACATGAGATTATCCTGGATTAGGCTGGGCCCTAAATTCAATCACAAGTGTCTTTGTAATAGGAGAAAACACACAGAAAGCCACATGAAAACTCATGTGAAGATGGAGGAAGGGATTGGAATTATGTTTACACAAGTCAAGCAATGGCTGGAGCTAGCAGAACCTGGGAGAGGCAAGAAAGAATTTTCTCTTGGAGCTTTCAGAGGAAGTGTGGCACTCTCAGCACCTTGATTTTAGACTTCTGCTCTCCAGAACAGTGTGAGAATAAATTGCTGGTGTTGTAAGCTTCCAAGATTGTGGTAATTTGCTATGGCAGCCTCAGGAAACGAATTCAGGGACCCTGACATAATGAAATATTATGCAATCCTCACAGATACTACTATGAAGAACATAAAAATATTATGGGTAATATAAAGGAATAGTGAAGAAGTGCAAATTGATTTTTATACCATATAACTATGATGATCATGTGCATAGATGCGTAAAAAAAAAAACCTATTCATGTTGATATTTTATTATTATTTGTATTGCAACATAACCTAGCCTAACTTAATGAACACAGCCTCCAGTAACATGGAGCTGGAAGAAAGAAAAAAATATTTCATAATGGAAAAAAGAAAGCTATTTCATATTATTAAATCAAATGAGTTCTAAGATTTCAAATATACACAAAGTGAACACATTAATTTTCTAGTAAATTGTATTAAAGGTCAATTTCTTTTTCTTGTTTTGTGTTTTCTCTGAATTCGGGTTGGCTGTGTCCAGAGACACTTATTTGTCCATCTGTCAGTTCCACTGTGACATGTACTAGGATTGTCAAAAGTGTGACAAGACTTAATTTAGTACTAATGCTATTTCTGCATTTTATGGGTTTGTTGATTTATATATTCATTTCTTTATTAATTTATTCATTAAACAAATAATTATTGCAGATCTATCCTGTGTCAGACACTACTCTGGGCACTCAGGATGTAGTAATAACAAAGCCAATAATAACAATAATTACCATTTACTGAGGACCTTCACTGGGCCAGATAATGCTCAAAGTATTTCATTTAGATGATTTAATACAAGCAGGGAGATGTCTTATTATTCTCATTTTCAGGTAGAAAAACTGAAACTCTAAGGTATGTGTTAAGTGAAACAAGCAAAGCACAGAGGGATAAATACCTCATGGGCTCACTCATTTGTGGGAGCTAAGAGAGAAAGAAAGGCAAGAAAGAAGGACCACAGTAGTCCCATGATCCAACAGAGGAAGGGAACATTCCTAGGGCTACAAATTGAAGTGGGTAGGGGAGGGAAGTTGGGGGATAATTGGGAGGAGACAAAGGGTACAAAAGTAATTTCTGGTAATGGGTAATATACCCAGTATGACTCTGGCCCTCACATCATGGGCAGGAGGGGGGACAATCAGCCTTGTATCTCATGAATATTTGTAATAAATAAATAAATAAATATGTATATTGGGTGAGACCATTTATAAGAGGTAGAACCACGCTTTCAACTTTTGTGCAAGTCCAAACTACGAGGGTACTTCAAAAAGTTTGTGGAAAAATATAACTGAAGGATAATACAAGTCTTCCCATTAGCTTTTTGAAGTAACCTCATACACTGTGTTTCGTTTATGCTTATGGTAACCATACACCTTAGTCTTCCCACGATTATTTTGGTTTATATCCTTTGTTTTCACATAATTACCTCTAATACCCCATTCCTCTCAAATGTGCTCTGATTTCTGAAGATATATCCTGTCACACTAATATTGTTACATTGTGACTTGTGGTCTTTGCTCAGAGTATAGGGAGGAAGAGTATTAATATGTGCAAAGATATCTTGAGTTTATTGATGTGAAAAAAAAAATTGTATGACCTAGAGATTTTCCTAACTCATTACTAGTCTTTGTGGCAGACCAAATCTTAAAACTTAAAAAAAAATCTGAAAAATTATACTATAATTAATAAGAAAAAGAAATGACCTGTATAAATATTTGGTGGCAATCAATATCTAAAAAGCAAAAGTTAAGGTATTGCATTGTTTAGAATGTACACCATTGTATCTCATAGTGTTAAATCACTTGTCTATTTCTTTTGTTCCATCACTGGATTTTGTAAGGGTTCCTATATGGGTGAGATCAGCTGGTGGTAGAAAAGAAGAACATTGATTGCAAAGAAGAATATCCTCAGTAAGTAGACACAGCCAATCCATTAAAAAGATCATGAGGGCAGTTCTGTTAAATTTATTTGTTGCTATAAACATTAGTCCAGTGAGTTCAGTTTTTTAAAATATAAATCAAATCTGTAGCAATACCCTAAAATTAATGGATATTTTCAAGGAGAGTATGAGATTTTCACAAATGTGATGTTTGGATATTAGAATCTATTTTATTTTAAAGTAAATTCAATAACTACTACGTTCTTTTTAAAGATCAAGATGAGGGTCCAACTATAAGAAAGAAAATTGAACTTGAGGAGCTGTATTCAAGGAATCAGACCCAAAAAGACTCAATTGCAGTTGAACCTGATTTTCATGAAGAGATCGTGGACCTCCAGCCTAAGCTTAATGACATAATAGATGAGACGTCAGGAGATGTCTTAGGATGAAAGTATGAGTGCATTTTGCATGTGCAAGAGATGTAAACTGCTGTGGCTATAGGGCAGACTAGCTGATTGTATATCCCAGTGATGATCTCAACTATACGTTCGGACCTAGCTCCATACACTTCTTAAAATGAGATATTTATATTTCTCCACTGATATGTGAAGTCTATGTTCCTTGCCTTTGCATATGGGTACTTCTATGGCTGCTATGAAACTAACACTGCATAACTGCTGAAGTTAAGTCCAAAGAAAGTTGATAAAACTTGCTTCTAGTCCTCTTGAGATGTTTCACGAAAAGTTCAGCTACCATGCTCTTTGGAAGCCAAATAGAGACATCCAAAAGCCATTTTTAGTTGTTCTTTTTATAAACCCAGATGAATTTGAAGTCAACAACCAGATTGATTGCTAGACATATTAGTGACCAAGACTTTAGGTGATTTCATTCCCAACATTCAAGCTACCCTAGCTGTTGCTGAGTTGAGCAAAGAAAAGTTTTCTTATTAAGTCCTGCCCAATTGCAGATTTATGAGCGAAAATGCCACTAGGTTTTGGATTTGTATGTATAATTGAAAAAGGTGATATGACCAAAAATATCTGGGCAATAAAGTAAAGAGATATGCCAGGAATTAAAAAGCACATTGACGTAATCAATTTGTCAATATGAAGATATTTTTGGAGAATAGTAAATTTGTACTCTTTGCTTTAAATGTAAAGTTCCTAGGGACTTTTGGACAACTACAATCATTAATCTGTACTCAATTATCTGTTTATTAGTAATAATCATGGCCAATATTTTAAACACATTATCTGCTAAGTGTTACAATTAATATATTACAAAGATGAGCAAACATTTGAAAGTACCTATTGACTTCCAAACTCAATCCTTGGTCACTATATATAAAGTAGGAAAACAAAATACAGCCTAGTATTTGGCAAATGGTGGAGAATATATTATAAGAGACTGTGGAAGAGACTGATTAAAGAGAAAACTAATGAAGAAGTTATTTTTGAATGCTGAAAGATGAAAACAATGATAAAGAAATCGATGTTTGTCTAGGGCCAAACTATGACAGTTTTCCAAGAGTATGGTTTATAAATTTAAGTGATTATCATCATATCAATAATTACTGAGATCTTAACCCAAAATGTAACTTTGTTAACCTCTTTGACTTAATGTGTTTCCCAGAAAGTGATAGCTAATCTCTAAATCAACTTGAATGATCCTGGTCAATAATCCATGCTATCCTTGATTTTAGCTTGAGAATATTTACCAATACATCTCTCCTTTAGTATGCATGCCTCTGTAATGAGATATCCCTTCTCCACTAACAATGAAAAATAATCTCATTATTAAGAGGTCATTTGTGTTTCAGGCTGAGCACTCCACCATTAAACTGCAGTCTCACAGTCAGACTTGGAACTGTATCCCTGAATTGAATTAATGCTGTTCCTGCCCAGGATCTAAAATGCTCAGCCAGGAATATTTTATATCCAGTACGCTGCATAAGATATGTCTCTTTATTCTAATTAAAATATAATAAAATCATTTTTCATGTCACTAATAAAAACACTTGAACATTGGTTCTGTTGCTGAAGAGCAAACCAGGATCAGCATACATACTATATAGATGAGTATTTGGGATATAAAAAACGAACACAAAATAACATTAAAGAGACCTTTGCGCAGACTCTTTGATAAATCCTAAACAACAAGAAGGAAAAAAAAAAAGGAAGAAAGAAAGATGAGAGGGAGGGAAGAAGGAAGAAAAACTATAGCATAATTTATTTATTTTGGTAGTAGAAAGATCAACCATGAACCTGTGAGTTATGAAGTTGCATTTCTGGTGCTAGTTAAGTTTTTACTAAGCTATGTCACCTTTGTAATACCTTTGTTCTGTTTGTGATTCAGTTTTTGTTTTTTGCTGCTGTGTGTGTGTGCACGTGTGTGTTTTCATTCTTCTCCTGAGAAAATTATCTATCCTGGGTACCTTATTTCAATGGCTATAGAAGAAAAATAAATGTCATCAGGCTTTGACATAGTAATAATAACATGTAGAATGGTAATAGCTGAGTTATTTTACCTGACTGGTTCGACTGAAAGTTTATATACATATAAAAATTTTTATATATATATATATATATATATATAAATATATATATAAATATTTATATATATATATATAAAACAAGGGTTAAGATTCTATCCACACTTGGGTCATCATCATAAATATTAGCAACATTATCTCAGCTAAGATTTCTATCAAATTAGATTTCTTTCAGTAAGTATTTTATTATTTTCCTTTTGATCTTTTTTTTTCTTCATCTCTCACTCTGCTCTGCCTTTATATGAAGAGTAATGAGAGATAAATATATTTAAAGGAAAACCCCACAAAACTGTGTAACTACATTTAACATCCATAAAGCAAATAATTATCTGAACCTAGTAAATATGGTGAATAATATACCTAGGAAATGTGATTTTAGTTGAAAATAAAAGTGACATTATAAAGTAAGACTGATTTTGTGTTTGTTAAACCTTATGCTAAACCTGCACATTGCACAATGGGGTTGTAACATGATCTTGATAGACTCATTCAAGTTGGGTGCTGTTATTACAAGCTGATGACTGTCAAAGGAATACTTACTTAGAGAAATATTTTTATTACTCAAACAAATTATCACCGAATAATCCTCTTTTTATCTTTTATACATATAATTCTATTTCTCTTCCTTTTTGCCTCTTTCTCAAATGCACTTCTCCAGATCTTTCATAGAAGCAGTTTACCTGGTAGGCATTCTCTTTGCAGTCTCCTTCTCCTAGATAAATGTCCTTCATCCACAACCCTCATGTAAGAAGGGCTGGCTGTCTCCCAGGAACACGACTTTGCTTTAAGTCTCTTCACAGAATTCAGGCGCTGAAGTTGAGGGAAGCTTTCAACTGCCAGTTGCTAGACAGCACTTACATGATTTTTGGTTTTAAATATTAAGAACAGAGCTGGAGAAATGTCTGTTCAAGTCCTTTGCCTGTTTTTTATTACGTTATTTGTGTGTGTGTGTGTGTGTGTGCGCGCGCACATGTGTGTTTCTCTTGAGTTGTATGAGTTTCTTGTATATATTGGATATTGACCTCTTATCAGACATATGGTTTGCAAATATTTTCTCCCATTCTTCAGGTTACCTTTTCATTTTGTTAATTGTTTCTTTTACTGTGCAAAAGCTTTTCAATTTTGTATAGTCCCCCTTAACTACTTTTGCTTTTGTTGTCTGTTAAGACATAAGAATGAACAACAGCTATATGAAAATTTGCTCAACATCAGCAATCATCAGAAAAATGCAAATCAAAATGAGATGTCATCTCATACCTGTTAGAATAGCTATTACCAAAAACAAACAAACAGAAAAAAGATAAGTTGGCAAGTATGTGGAGAAATTGGAACCCTTGTAAACTATTGGTGGGACTACAAAAAGGTGTAGTCATTCGGGCAAATTGTATGGAGGCTCCTCAAAAAAATTAAAAAACGAAACTACCATAGGATACAACGATCTCATTTCTGTGTATACTTTTACATGAAATAAAATCACTATCTGTAAGAGTTATTCGCACTGCCATGTTTATTGCAGCATTATTCATAATAGTCAAGATGTAGACTAAACTGATGTGAACCATTTCCCTTCTGTGCAGCCGAGTCCTGTTCTTTTCTAAGATCTAGATGATATTTTGCCTCGTAGAGTTTAAAGTTCCATGGATAATGAAAGTAGGATTACAAAAACTGCTTTTCCATATGACATTAAAAATTTTAATTGGGAATGTTCCTACAGATTTCTATCTTGTTATTACTTTTCTGCATCTGATCAATTTGTATTTTAATAACTTCCTTGTTATTTACAAGTTTTCTACAACTCTTCAAATGAGTCATTGTACATGAGTTTATATGTACATGTGCTTTGTGCAAATCTGAGCAATTGCCATTTTTATTCCACATGCAAACTGGTTGCATTTTATTAGTCATTTTAGGCATCTTTTCTTAAGTTTGACAATGAAGTACAATTGCTTATTAAACTACGAGTACAAAAATATTTCTTTTCACAATTTGTTTCACCCTTAAAAAAGTTTTTTTTAGGAAAATATAAGATTTCTTTTTTCTGAACTTGAAAGGAAGCACAGAATCAGATTAATCTCTTTAAATCTGAAAAACCTTTAGTGGTACTAAAATATTTAATAGACTAAATCCAAAAGTTTGTGCTTAACATTCATTTCTCTTTCTTCTCTTGACTTAATCTTCTTGTTCAGCCTAAACTTCTTCTGCCTACCTCACACAAGATTCAAAAAGGTTTAGTTGCTAATCCCCCAAATCCAGTCTGATTTCCCTTATTTCTGTCTTTTTTGCTGGGTCCACTTCTCTCTGAAATATCCTCTCATCATCTCTGCCCATTGAAATCCTTAACATTTTTCAAGGTTCAGGTCAATTTCATGTAAATTGTTATTATCACTTAAAATGGATATGAATTTTCCTCCTTCCAAATTGCTGTAGTTTCTCTCTCTTTTGCTTGATATATTTTGCCCTGTAATTTTTATAGATGCCATTTCCTTACATGAAATATAATAAGTGTGCCCCTTAAAAACCACTTAATTGTATAGTAAGTCTTGTTAGAAAGATTTTTAAAAAGCAGGATAAGGTGATGCTATTCTAGTTCACATAAGGCTGGAGTTATTAGGTGATGCGTCATGCAAAATGTGACAAATATTTTAGAATGAATATCATTTAAACATCAAATTATGAAAGATTATAAACAAGAAAAAAAAGGCTCCAGGTACAGAGAATGGGTCACAGTGTCAGAAAATATGATGCTTGTTTAAGGGATATTGAATGGTTTACTTTGACTGGGGAGAGCCTGTGTTTGTGAGTCCACTCTGGTGTTGTCTGATTACTTGGCATCATTAACCTTAATGATTATTCCCTCAGAATTGCCAGCTTCCTCTCAAGTGCATACAGAGTGTGTCCAGAGCACTCTTAATTGCTAAAGGGACAGACACAGGATTGCCCAGCCTGCTGAGCCACGGTCCTCTGTCAGAGATTCCCTTGGAGCTGTTCCCTTTGCCTGTTATATGTTGTTCCTGTAGTGTCTGCATCTGCCTCTGATCCCATTTGGTATGAGATTATTTAATTGTTCCGCATGCTGGGAGTGTTTATTTATTCACCCACCAGACACCTGCAACTCTTTGATTCTGTCCTTTAGATTTTTTTTTTTTTTTTTTTTAATAAATAGAAAAAAAGAAATCACATTGTTGGTGAAACACGTTTTATGTCTGGTGAAAATGTTTCTCAATTACAGTAGCAAACACATTGCTTTAATTTCACAGTCCGTTGGAAACATTAGCTCATTAACAAACTAATTAAGAAGAAGGAAAGAGAGGTGATTTGGGGATGGAGAATATTGTTTACTCTAGTCAACACACAATAGCAGAGCCCACAGATCTTTAACTTTAAATACAAATCAGATCTCTGCCCAACCTGCAGCTACTCCTGACCTTCCTACATTTACACTTCCCTCTTTTTCTTCTGTGTCACAAGAAATAAAATAGCTTTCCTGATTAGAGGTGACAGGGTCAGTTTTATATTTCAGGTTAGACTTGTTTCTTGAAAATTGAGGTGAACGATAGAGAAAAAAATAAATTCACTTTTTTTTTTTTTTCATCTTGTCCTCCTTCCTTAAACGTTTTATAAGTGTTTACTATGTGTGAAGTAGAGGACATCTGATTCTCATTTTAGTATTCAATATAGATTTCTCAAGAAACTATTTACAGTACAGTGTAATGATTACAATGACAAAGTCATGTATATAACACAAAGTGGGAAGATGAAAAGATGGTTAGGAAAAGCTTCCAATTAAAGGTGAATATTAAAGTTAGACTTTTCATTTTGCATTTTATATACCAAATAAAAATTATAAAATAATTTGTATGTTTTCTGTGACTGTATCTCTATGAAGAGGAGATTAAAGAAATAATAGTAATAATGATAATAAGCATTAACTGATTGTTTCTTTTTTGCTTGGCACTGTTCTATGAGCCTTGCACAAATTAACTTATTGATTCCTCACAACAACCCTATGAGGCAAGAACTGTGCACATCACCTCCATTTTGCAGCTGAAGAATCAGAGACCCAGGAAGGTAGAGTGATTTTCCCAAAACATCACAGAGAAATTAAGTAGCAGAATCAAGATTCAAACTCAGGCAATCTGATTCCCATGCATTTGGTTTTAATCCTTATGAAATAGAAATGAGAGCCCTTGAAAAAAGGGGACAGATTTTGCAGGAATGTGTATCTGTTCAGGGTCCAGAGACAGATGCCATGCCAATATTTTGAGCAGGGAAATCTGAATATAAAGAATTATCACCTATAAAGAGGGGATTAATTAGTAAGAGAGGTAAAGAAAACTCTGAAGAATACAGGAATGAGAGATATAGGAAGCAGCGACTATTTAGAACAAAGTGAGAGAACCTAAGGGAAAACAGATTAGGAAGAGGGAAATTTCAGGATTTAAAATACAAAGAACCCAGTCATTGTAAAACATCCTTCCATTTTTTTCTTTTCTTTTTTTTCCCTGTTTTCACATCTAAGAGGATTTTCATTTAACAGTCTTAATGCTTGAACTAGATTTAACTGTTGTCCATCTCATATTATAACCCAAGGGTTCAAAAGTGGAATTCTGAAGCTGAGACATTATTTTTTTTGTATTTACTCAAATTGTTGTCCTCTTCTCTTCTAGTAAGAGTGGGGACCATGGGTTGTTTGTCTTTTCATTTGCCCTTAAAGCCAATCCATCCAGTTAAAAATTATTTTGCTTAAAAAATATATTGTGGCTTGTTCTTATCTATTCTCCACAATGTTAATAATATCTTCCCCAGGCTCTAAAGGAACAAATTAACTCACAAAAGAAAAAGAAGCACAAAAATATAGCAACACAACTGGATTCTAACTTATAATTGATGACTTAGTCTACAATTAGGACAAGTTTGGCCTTTGGAATTAGAAAAGCCTCCAAGTTTCTTTGTCATTCTGAAAGGTATCATTGATCTTTTATTTTCTATTTTTGAAAAACAACCCTATTTTGAAAAGCAATCCCTTTTATATTTCCACTAAGAATACTTCATAAAAAATGAATTATGCCAGCAAGTTTCAGGATAAGAGATAAAACATGTCATGTTAATTATAATGTCATGGTCTGTATTTACTACAGGAAGAATAGAATAAATATAGACTTGATTGTCTAAAGAATATCCATTAAAATGTTTTATTTATTTATTTATTTATTTTCCTGTAGAGGTTTTAACATTTAGGAAAGGATTTTAATTGATCACTCCTAAGTCTCTTCTGGGTCAATTTCTATAATTCTATGGCTGAGCAGTGGGATAGTAGAGGAGTTTTTCAAATAAGTTAATAACACAAACTAGGTATTGATGCTTCAACCGGCCAACACCATATAGCAAGGCTTGGAACATTGAAAACACATGTCTCTGAGGTTAATTTTAACATCTTTGTGATGAAATACAGGAAATCAATAAGATAGTATAAAGTATTTTTATTTTTGGAAATTGAAGAATATAGTATTTACTTCCAAATAGCAAAATGCCACAACCCACCAGACCAGAATTGTACCTTGATGTTCAACAATCTCCTTTACATTTTGAAATTTAATGCACTAAGTAGAAAATAGCCAATCGATAATTTAAAAAATATATATATATTTGGCCAATGCATAAGCACATGATTTAAATGCAAAGCGTTATTACAATGATCATACATTACATTTTATAGAAGGAATTGCAGTTAAGGAAAATTAAATAAATTGCCTAAATTTATTCAGATTGTAAATGGCAGTTAATACATAAACCTGGAATGAGTGATTCCAAATCTGGTAGTTTTATCATTACACCAAGCTGGCTTTCAATGCCTGCTTTTTCTAAATTCTTAAAATTGCAATACACAAAGGTAAAAGAAAACTTTTCAGTGTATAAGTCTCAAATCCCTAAGAAGTAGATTGTTAATTATATAAAAAATATTCGGTAAGAGAATGAGGCATTTTCATGCCTCCTTTAATGTCATATAATGCAAATAACAATTGTTATTATAAAGGACAGACAGTTCCTAATAAAAGACATCACCAAGAAGCATCATATTAGGAGATTTAATCTTAGCTCCTTATTACTCCTTGGTGTGTTTCTAGGCTTAAAAGTTTATTTTACAGTAAGAGTTAGGATTCTTAATGTTTAGTAATCTGTAATTGCAATCAGCTTATTTGATTTTAATTAATGAATTCTTGGTCTGTCTCATGAAGTATTTTTATATTTCCACTAAGAACACTTCATAAAAATCAAATCAGACATTTTGTTATAGAACAAAAGAGCTCTGTTTATTTGAAAAAGATTGCATTTTCTACTTAATCCACTGTGTTACATCTGGGAAAGATCTATTTTCAAATTCACCCAGAGTTAAGATGGGAATAACTTCTGCTTTTGATATTCTTAATTCAGTAAAATGTTCTGGAGTCTCAGTTCAATAGAGTTTAATTCTTCTAATTCCATTATTTATTTATTTTTGGCATGCCATGACCCTAACCTAGTCAAGTGTCTCTATCAAATTCACAATCAGCTAATGTGATGTAAAAGTTACTGTACTAATTAAAATTGAGAGATATTCCAGAAAAGGAATAGAACTGACATGACTATTTGAAGGAGCTGCTTGTTTCAAAGAATAGCAGGGGTATTGTCTGAGGCTATTCTTGCCAAGAAAAAAAAAAAATGCATAATATTAGGGATAATTTTCTATAGGACATGAGAGACCATGTAGGATTATTTCTTCTTAGCAAGAGTTCCCCTCCCGTTCAACATAAAACTTTTGCGGGTTTTATAGGAGTAAGATGTCATTCTTACAGATATCTTTTCTGGTTTGAGCTTGATAGACACTACAAAGTTTCACTCTTCTTCTGTCTTTTCTAGCCTTAAAACTAGCTTATTGTAGTTTAATAATATTTTTCCCATAGAGATCCTAAAACAATATTTTTGGAGGAACAGTCAACTACCTATAAATAATTAGTTCAGGACTATATTCAGCCTAGTATTAATTCAGGACTTATAAAATGTGTGATGAATGATATATTGATTTTAAAGATTCATAAAAGTTTAGACACCTGTTTTAGAATTCTAGGTCTACAGTGCTGAAATATTACAAAATCAAAAATATCACATTATAAATGTAAAAGATACTAGTGTTCACAAAAAAATCCTTATAACTTCATACTTATTAAAGAAATGTGTCATTTATAACCAGATGAAAGTGTGCTAGTTTGTTATCAAAATTTTGGAAGAGTATATGAGAAATTTAGAATACCTAAGCAAATGGTATTGTACAAAACTGAATGATAAAATAACATAGATAATTAATCTAAAATACCAAAAATTTAATGTGCAATTCCTACATTTAAGATAAATTTTATTTTATTCTGCGTAATTTATACAGAATTATTTTTAAAATCTTAATTGTACATCTGGATGAATTGTCATGTAGTGAACACACCTCTGTAACCACTGCTCAAGTGAGGAAGTAGAGTTTTACCAGCAGCCTTCATGTCTCCTCAAATCACTACTCTTCTTCCTATTTCCAAAGGAAACTCCTATTCTAATTTCTGATAGCACAGGTTAGTTTTGCCTGTTCTTAATAATTTTATAAATGGAATCTCACAGTGCATATATTCTGTGTTTTTTCCACTCAGTATTATGTGAGACCGATCCATCCATATGCTGCTTCTCATTTTCACTACTGTATAAGTATACTGTCTTCTAATTATTAGTGCTGCTTTGCAAAACCCCAAACACTCAATGGGATAAAGCACTAATTTTATTATTCTCACTGATTCGGTGTGGGACGGGAATAATAGAGAAAATATAGAAAAATGGTCAGGGCCCCTCAGATGTTCAGAATCTTGCCAAGCGTTTGATGTAAATATGCACGTGTGCCCAAGCTTTCCTTGGTTGCTATCTAATGTAATTGCATGTGGGCACCCAGGTGTCCTGGGTTATGGACTCAAGTGTAAAGGACTAACGGCTCTGATACACGATGCCTCTCAGGATGCTCCAGGAGACCATTAGGGTAGCTGCTTCTCGCTCTGAATAAAGCCTATTAATTTTTTACCAATGGCTCCCAGGATTTTTTCCAGGATTCTCACCTTGCTCGTAGACCTGTGTGTGAGGGGTTTGTTACTCAGTCTGTGCAACAGGCTTGAAGGATTGTGAACAGGGTAGCATGACAGGAATGTATACAGGTCATACTAATGACAGTTTGCTTCTGTTCCACATATATCAGGGGCCTCAGTAGGCCAAGGGCGCTTCAATGGCTGGGGCTGGGCCACTAAGAGACTTCTTCACCTACATGTCTAGCAGTTGATGCTGGTGGTCAGCTAGGACTCCCACTGGGAAATTGGCTGGAACATTAAAATGTGATTTTTGCATAGGCTAGTTTGGGCCTCCACATGGCAGAATCATTGTTTTCCAAGAGTGACTATCCTGAGAAATCAAAGTGAAATCATGACAGCTTTATAATCTAACCTTAGAAGTCACTTTCTCCATACTTTACTCTAGGCTGTAACAACCAGATTTAAGGGAAGGATCTAAAGGAAGCATCACTAGATGGAAGGAATGGGAGGAGCGGGAGGGAGAGCCCAGGAGATAGGTAAGTGCAGCCACCAGCCCCTATCCAGCTGGCAAAGGAACACTCAGACGCGGTGGGGGTTCTGTCAAGCAGTTCCTTTTGTTCAACTCAAAGCCTACATATTTATGCATAAATGGGCTAAATGGGTGGGGGATTCTGGCGGGGGTCTCCACGTAACAAGCCAATCACCCTATAGGTCATGTGTGCATGCATGGCTCCTGCCTATGCTTATAGTAAAGATCATGAAGTGTCCATGAGCCCGGAAGGCTCTCTGCACCAATGATGTTAAGCCCCATAAAGGGGGTAAGGTTTTACCAGACCCCATAGTCACTCCCCCTTCACATCTTCCAGGCGCCATCCTGAGCATGTGTGAAACAAAGAAGGGAACAAGCAGTTGCCATTAGGTGTAGCAACCATCTGTGCCAGGAAGGTAGCTGCCACCCAACACAAAATATTATCTAATGGCCTTTGGTTTAAGGGGTATAGATGCATCCAGGAAGAATAACACCTTATTTTTGATGGCGTCACTGTCAAGCTGATGTCTCATCTGTATCTTTATGAAGCTACCCCAATACTCTAATAGGCCATCCTCTACTGGTTGGTGTAGTATGTGGAATGACCAGTGCATCCCATGGCATCTTCTTTGCCATAATTTGTCCCTTGTTCTGCAATGATGTTATGCAGATTCAATGTAGGTGAATCTGACCCTCTGAGATCCCACATATGATGGTTCTGGACGAGGCCTTGCATTTGAAAAAGGAAAATTCATACCTGGAATGTGTGTTAATTCTGTTCAGGTCAAGATTAACAGCTGATCTTTATAGCATGGAAGGAGTCTGGTAAAACCAACTTGAAAACAGAGGTAGCTGGTAATCCTCTAAGGTATGGTTCTATGTAGTGGCTCAGCATTAGTTTCCATTAACGACATGTCAGAAATTCAGCAGGGACAATAGCTAAATTATCTTTGGTGAGACGGATTCCACATAGTTGGCCTCATGTGTAGCCTTCAATGCTGAAACCACAGGTACTCCTTTCATCAGCTCACTGTGCCAAGTTTTAGTGTGGCCAAGAGACAGGGAGGCTGAATGATCTGACCAGCCTGATAAAATGCTATTTTCAATCATCCATCAGCCTGGATATGCTTACCTCGGGTCACTTCACTCTATGTTGCCCAAAGCTCTAACCATTAGCAGAACTTCCCATCACCACTGTTCTGCAGGGTCAAACCTTCAGTGTGTCTGAAGTGCAGTAGCACTACATTTTGATTTTCTCTCACAGGTTAGCATGATCCATCTCTGAAATAAACTCAGGTCTGCCATCCCTTTCTCTCAGCTGGTCATAAAAAAATTTACCATTTACTTTCAGGTATAAGCCGAGGGATAGGCATTGGCACAACAGTCGTAGATGAAATGGAGGTCTGGACCACTTGTTCATGCAGCACAACTGTTGTGTTCCGGACAAGCTCTTTTTGGATCCCAGATATACTATTCCTATCACTGGCCCAGTAAAGGAGTTGGGGGTGGGTGGGACGTGTGTTCCTGTTTGATAGATAATGCTTGGATCGATTTATAATCCCATTAGAATGATATATGAGTCCTACTAACTCCACCAAAACTCACCAAAAAGTAACCAAAACTGGTAATTGTTAACCTTTTAATTTGAATATTCTGATTGGTGTTAAGTGGTATCTTTTTTTTAATTACAGTTCTCTGTTGTTCATTTTTTAAAATATTTTCATTGACATTTTAAATATTCTGTTTTGTAAATTCCTGTTCATGTCTCTTGACCATTTTTTAAAATTTTATTAACTATTCTTTTTCTCATTGATTTGTAGGATTTTTTTTTTTAATATATTCTGGATACAAGGCGTTTTTCATTGAAATGTGTTACAAAAATCTTCCAATATGTGGCTTGCCTTCACTTTCTTGATAGTGTCTGTTCGCGAACAGTTCTTAATTTTAATTTAATGCAATTTGTTATTCTTTTATATATTGTTATTACTCTTTACCTTGTGCTTAATTCCTAGTTCAAGATCATGAAGATCTTTTTCTCTGTTACCTTTATTGTTTGTGTATATAAATACTTTATTGTTTTACCTTTTAAATTCAGCTCTACAATCCACACAATGCCAAATATTTTAGAGAGTTTCAAGAGGAGGCCACAGTTGAAAGAATTCAGGGAGTAATATACCACTTTCCTCTTTTTTTGTTGCACTTATTGATGAAATAATATTCATTCCATTTTAACATATCTTAGTGACAATATAATTCAATGATTTATAGGCTAATTTGAATTGATTGTGATACATTCTGGCTATTTTTGATTTTATTCATTGAGGAAAACTGCTCCAGTAAATTAAAAATCTTCAGTTCACTATAGGGTGGTTCATCTATTACAATAGGCAACTCACCCATCATGTAATATGAATCTTCTTATATCTCATCCTACATTCTTACATTCAAGTAATGATTTTTCAGTCTATAGATTGTAGTCCCCTGTGTTGAATATACCCATTTTCTAAACAAAGAAAAAGCAAAAACAAAAACCCTTAATTAAAACAAGCAAAAAAATTGTTTTTCTTATTTTACGAGAAAATGATTGTTCCTGTTGGAAAATCTCCTTAAGTAATCAAAACCTACAATGTTTTCAATATCTCTTGACAAATGAAAAATTACCAAAAGAGAAAAAATATACAATATGCTGCTGTAAACATTTGGAATTTGTTTTGTTCAGAATTTGGTTTTAGATGTCACCACTTTAGATGTTTTTGCTTTTGTCAGTTAAATACAGAAGGTTTGTTAATAGCAGTATTGTATAATTTCTTAATACTGGGGCCATGTGTTTGTTATGATTGTTATGATCTGACAATTCCTGGTAAATACTGTACTCTCAGGGCTGCATGTGATGAATAGATTGTGGTGAATCTGAGAATGGAGCGTGACATTCTAAAGGAGCCTCATGACACATAGGCTGTTTGTAAGAAAAGAAATAGCTCCAGCTGCTCTAGTCCTTTCTTCTCCTCCTGCTATCTCCATGCTTATTCCTTTTGGCTTTTACACCATACAGAACAACCTAGTCTATATCACCCTCTCAGATTTTTCAATTTTCCATAGTATAATCCCACTCCTTAACTGACAATGACCATGTTCACTAATCCACTTTGGCTGCTTGAACCCAATGTTGGTATACTTCTTTCTAGCATTGTGTAATCGGCCAGCCCCATCTTTATAGCACTGTGAATGACATGTCATACCTGATTAAGGTTCTAGCCTTCTAGTTCAATGTTGAAAGGATTTTCTACCACATAATTCTTTTTTTTTTTTTTTTTTTATTTAAAGATGACTGGTAAGGGGATCTTAACCCTTGACTTGGTGTTGTCAGCACCATGCTCTCCCAAGTGAGCTAACCGGCCATCCCTATATAGGGATCTGAATCCGTGGCCTTGGTGTTATCAGCACCACACTCTCCCAAGTGAGCCACGGGCCGGCCTCCACCACGTAATTCTGATAAAAGGATTCTCCACCACATAACTCTGATAAAATATAACAGGATATTTGTGAGCTATTCAGGCCTCTGTAGGGCTAAGTGCCTATTCCACTCACATAAATACATGAAGACTTTATTGCTTGGTAACATTTCTTGATCTAAAGTACCTGTCACTACTTGTGACATTGCATTTCAGACTAAAGATCAGCCTGGAGCCTTGACTCAAATGGACCTTAAGACCCCTGAGAGTGGTTCTGTTTCACGCATCTGCACTTCAGGCTTGTCTGTCCAAGGTTGGGGCTCTCCTGCCGCAAAGACTGCTTTGCTCGAGGCGAGACTGTCATTATAGTTTCTTGGCTGAATGAGAGAAAGGAGGCCTCAACTGGCAGGTTTTTCAAAGCAGGTCATTATACACGCATTTCGAGAGCTTACTCACTTATTGGTGCTCTGCTTCACGCATTTTTGTCAGATTTTGAAGGTAGACATATCAAATTTTCAGATTGCAATAACTCTCTAATACTGTAAGAGACTAAAATAATTTGATTAATGACTAAAGAAAAGAGTGATTAGATATCACAAAATTGGAAAAATGATATTTCATGAAACTCAGGACCCAAGTGGCTAAGCTTTAGGACAGTAGAGACCTGTAAGATAAAATAATTAGTTAAGAAAATAGTTCAACATTTTGATGTGTTTCTCATGCGTCAGTCCTTGTATAGATAATTGACTTTCAAACTTACTAGCAAACCATAAGTGGAATGTTGCCAGTCAAGAGTTTTCTAGGGAATAATGAAGGCCCTGTAAGCCATGATATGTGAGAAACAGTCCAAAGAAATGATGTTAAAATTAGATCTTCCAGAACACATAATTTTAACTCAATATAGTTGTTTTCAAACACTTAAAAGGGTTTTTACATGCAATATACAAAAATGAATAAATTGGCAGTATTGCCGAGGAGTTAGATTTCAACATAAAAACTAAAATCATTCATAGTGGTAGATGAAGCAGTGCTTAAAAAAGTGGTTGAGAAATTGCTCACTGAGTACCTTTAGAGATAAACAGATGTTTACCACAAAATTTAACTTTTTGGTGTCTAAAGACCCTTTCAAATCTAAGATTCATACTACATTAAGATTTTGAAATTTTATTTGGTAAGTTCTGGGTAAATATAGTAGATTGAAACTATGTATCTACTTCCAATTTCAAAGCCCACTAAAATTACACTGAAGAGAAATTTTTTTTAAAGATAGCAAGAATGAAAAACTAACAACAGAAACAAAATATTGAAGGACAAATAAGTAGAAAATGGTAGGAAAATGATAAGATAATTTCAGTGGAACTAATATCCAAATAATAGGTGTTCCAGAAAAAAAGAAAATGCCCATGTGGAAATCATTCACTACATATTTTTTTAAAAATAATTGCTAACTGAAGAACTTTGATTTCTAGTTTGAAACAACCTTCAATAGATCCAGAAAAGATAAATTAGTAATAAAACCAAAATAAGCATTAGAAGGACAAAACAAACAAACAAACATCAGAATGGCTTTGGGCTTCTTGACAGCAACATTGCAAGCAAAAAGAGGATGGGACAGTACATTCAAAATTCTGAATTAAAATTATTTTAAACCTACAACTTTGTATTCAGTCAAACCATCATTCCTCTGTAGAATAATGGCATCTTCACATCTGAAAGCTCTTAGTTATTTACCATTGAAGCAGTTTCCTTAGGAAGATACTGGAGAATATTTTCTACCAAAACCATGAATAAAAAAGCCCCTGGATACAAGAAAAGGCTTGCCGATTTAGGAAAGAATAAAAGAGAATTCCAGGATGCTGGTAAATAGAAACCCAAGGATGACAGCTGGGAACCAGGTGAGATGTCAATCAGTCCACCTTAAAGCAGGTATGATAGGAAAGAATCTTTCAGAAAAATAAAATTGTTAGTACTCCTGATGTGTCTTAATATTTTGAGAGAATATTTAGAGAAATTGAGAAAAGTTTAGAGTTTAATTATTTACTATTAATTCCATAGAACATAAGAAAAACATTTAAATATCAGAAAAAAAATTTTTAATTCAGAAAAAATAAAAATGTGAGAAAAAGAAAAGCAGCTACTACGTACCTTAACTATGAAAGATGTTTATGTAGCCACCTTATTATAGCCATTGAATTTCAAACTAAAATAATTATAAACCTTTACTGACAAAGTGGAATGACGAAAATTATATGTCTGTGTGCACTTGCATGAGATCATATTATCATTTTAATTTTATGTACTTCCTGTTGTTATATACAATTAATAAATCATTACTACAATTGTTATTATGTCTAATATACCCTTTTAGACTGTGGGGAACTATAGCAGATAAATTTATTTTTTGGCTACACACACAAAAGGAAATTGCCTGGCAAAGGTTGAACATCATTTTTCATAAGTATTCAGGTACTTGAGCAGAAGTTATCTTTGGGTTTGAATTATTTTAATCTTAATGTTTGGTTTCTTTTTATGAAGGAGAGAATAGAAATAATGTCTGTTTATATGACAAAATAGTTAATTGGAAAATATCTCAATACTTTCATATTTCTCATGTATGTGACACAAAATTAAATTTTAATTTTATATAATTAAATAGCCTGGTATGGTGGTCATTAGTGCTTTTCATCAATATTTCTGGTCTTATCCATCTAGGCCCATTGTAAAATTGCACTATCTGCCTCTTTAAGGTTAGACATGGCCACGCAACTTGCTTTGAGCAATGAAATATGAGCAGAAGTGAAAAGTGGCACTTCGGGGCAAAAGTCTTTAGGGCCAGAAGTGCGATACGCTATGTTTCCTTCTCTCTTCCAGGATGACTGGTGATGTTCCTGAAGCTGGAGAATCTACAAGCCTCGGTCCCTAAACGATGCAGGGGTGGATCAGAGTCCAAACTAACTTGAAGATGACATGAGGCTTGAGTGAAACAAGTCTTTTTTGTTTTAAGCTACTAAGATTTGGAGATTGTTTGTTAGTATAGTGTAATATAGGCCATTCTGATTGTTACACCTGGTTTCTCTGAATTTCCTACACTATTTTAGCATTTTACAGATAGAATAGTTAATTTCTCAGTTATTTTGTCTAATGAAAATTCATTAATCTCAGCAATTACAGTGCTTGGATATGACATTAGCCATAATACTGATCCATTCATTTAGCCCCCTGAAATAGGAGGAAAAAAGACTCTAACTGGTGATTTGTTTTCTAAATGTTCTTATTGGCGGTCATTGCAATTGTTGATTTCCTTTCGTATTTGGGCTCAGTGTTTGCCATCTTAATAGGTAGATAACTGGTAAATTCGTTTTATTTAGCTATTGCTCATACCTAAATAATAGCAATACAATGTCAGTGCCCAATAAGAAGCAATAAAATATCAAGGCATAGGAAATTGCTTTGCATTTTCTGGAGAGAGAATCACAAAAACACTGCAGGTCTGTGATCCCCTATAAGAAAATTGTTAACATTTTTAGTAAGGGGGTTAATGAAAGATACAGGTATTTCTGCTAACTTTTCTACCTCTCTATTTCTTCCAGAAGTATTATCCCTCTTTGTAAGTGGTAAATGCAAGGAAGTTATCCTCTTGGTAAATGTTTAAAGAAATTGGAGAACATTGAAAAGGTAAATGTGAAATGTAGTTTCAATGTGGAAATATTAGAATTTCTTGAATATTTTGACAGTTTAGTAGGATAGCAGGAGAAGATATGGTGTATTTTATTTTTATTTATTTATTTTCAGTTTCCATATTTGTATTTATTTTCTAAAAATATTAATTGCAATTGGCTATAATGAAGGTTCACATTGTGATGTTTTGATATACATATGTACAGTGAACTGATTGTTACAGTCATGCAAATTAACATATCCATCTCTTTACATACTTGCCTTTTCTTTGTAATGAGAACACTTAAGATCTACTTAAGTGTAGATCCCTCTTAGAAAATTTTTAGTATATAATGAAGTACTATTAAGTCTAGGCTCTATGATCTAAATGATATTTCTACAATGTATTCATTTCATATAACTAAAATTTTGTACATTTCAACCAATAGATATCTTCCCAATTCCCCCATCAACCCCATCCCTGGTAACCACAATTCCACTCTTGACTTCTATGAATGAATACAACTTTTTTGGATTCCACATATAATTAAGATTATGCAGTATTTTTCTTTCTGTGTCTAGTTTAGTTCACTTAGCATACCCTTTAAGTTCATTCATGATGTTGCAAATGACTATATTTTCTTCTTTGTAAGGCTGAAAAATATTACATTATATTTATGTATCTCACAATTTCTTTATTCATTTGCCCACCAACAGATACTTAGATTGTTTCCATATCTTGGTTACTGTGAATATTGCTGCAATAAATATGGGGATACAGATATCTCTTCCAATCCCATTCCATAATGGTTCCACCAATTTACATTCATACACATTAAAGGCCATATATGACAAACCCACAGCTAACATGATACGGAACAGGAAAAAGTTGAAAGCTTTTCCTCTAAGATCTGGAACCAGACAAGGATACCCACTCTTGGCACTTTTTTTTAATGTAGTATTGGAAGTTCTAGCCAGAGAAGTTAGGCAAAAGAAAGAAATAAAAGGCATCAAAATTGAAAAGAAAGAAGTTAAATTGTTCCTGTTTGCAGATAACATGATTTTATATACAGAAAACCCTAAAGATTCCTATACACTAACAGTGAACTTCCTTTTTTTTTTTTGACTGGTAAGGGGATTGCAACCCTAAGCATGGTGTTTTCTGCACCACGCTCAGCCAGTGAGTGCACTGGCCATCCCTATATAGGATCTGAACACGCGGCCTCGGTGCTACTAGCGCCGCACTCTCCCAAGTAAGCCACGGGGCCAGCCCCTAACACTGAACTTTCTAAAAAGAAAATCAAGAAAACAATGCATTTACAATAAATACAAAAAAATTTAATAGGAATTAATTTGGTCAAGGAAGTGAAAGATCTCTACACTGAAAACCATACAACACTGATGAAAGAAATTGAAGATGATACCAATAAATGTAGAGCTATTCTGTGTTCATAAATTGGAAGATAATAATTTAATAATAATTAATTTAATCCAATAATTCTAGTGATCAATAATAATTTAATAATTAATTTCATAATAATTTAATAAGAATAATTTTATTATTGTTATTTTTAATACTTTAATACTTTGTTTTTAATAATAATAAATTTTAAGAATCATAATTGATAATAAATGTGATTTAATAATAGTTAATTTAATTTAATAATTTAACATTATTAAAATGTCCATACTACCCAAAGTGATGTACAGATTCAATGCAATTCCCTTCCAAGTACCAATGACATTGTTCACAGAAATAGAAAAAACAATCTCAAAATCCTTATGGCGTACATGTGATTAAGGTCCTTTTCTTAATCTAAAATTTAAAGTCTTTAAAAAAAAGATAAAGGATAAAGGCTATTACTTCTGGTTGGAGCGACGGTCACGTGTGGACAAGACAAGGCCAGAATTGCCGGGATGAGAGTAAGTATCCTGAGACTTCTCTGCCTGCTGTCCTTGCCTAGCTTCTGAAACTCTGAGTAGAAAGCAGAATAATTTGCCTTATGGTCTTCTCTTACTGAATTTATGGGTTGTAATTCAGAAGGAAAAAATAAAATAACTGGAGAAAAACTGCAATTAGTGGCCTGATTTGATTTATGCTGTCCTGTTAAGGTGTTCTGAGGATGAGTTTTGGGCTACAATTTTGAAAGAATGTGTCTTTTCCTGATGTTGAACTTATTAAGATGCTTTAAACCAAATGTGAGTTCAGACACAACTTTAAGAGGACTGATATTTAGAACAAATACTTACTGAACAATCACTATGTGCCAAACATATTTGAATTTTTCAAAATTTTCTCATTTATCTTCCCAGTAACCCAATGAGGCAGGTGTTATTATCCCCTGCTCTACAGGTGAAGAAAATGAAGATCAGAGTTATTAATTAACCTTGTTCAGTGTCACACATTTAATGCATTGTGGCATCTGGATGCGTGTTCTTAAGATAACACATATATTTTGATTTACTAATAGTGTGGATTTGTAGTGTGGGAGAAAGAGAGAACAAAGAATGATTCCAAGATTTATGGACTTGAACAAATAAAAAGATGGAGTCACCATAATCTAAGCATCAGGACTTTACTAGAAATCTGGAAATCTATTGAATTGTAGATAATATTGAGTTTTGCTCAAGTAAAACAAAGAAATACGTTAGAGATTGTATACTTATTTAAAGCTACCTTGCTTTGAAGAACTTCCTAGCAATAAGTGCAGGATGGAAAACAAAGGTTTGAACATATCTGCATCTCTTCTTTTACTGCTAATGCTAGTTAAATAAAAGATTCATATTATTAATAATTCTACAAGAACTATTAGATTCCTCCATATTGAGCTTTCCGTCTGGAGACAGGAAAGCAGAATCACATGTCCATATGTCAACAACACAGGTATAGAGACCCCATGCAATGAGGAGGATAGGGGTAGGTTATTATTAAGACCTTTTTCTACTATGAGTTTTATGGCTTTTAGATTCTAGTCTATATATGGCATGTTAGTGATCATCATGAATCATTTGAATGGAATAACTATGTTCAATGTGATGTCAGAGGTAGGGTCTGGGGGGCCCAATCGTCAGTCTCAACCTGCCCAGTCCTCTTACTGGGTTCTTGACTCCACCACAGGAAAGACTTCAAGGGCAGAGTCACAGTAGAAAGTGAGAACAAGTTTAATATAATAGATGAGAAATACAGGTTCCACAGAGAGAGTGTAGCCTAGCTCCGGAGACTGAGCTGGACCCACACCAAGTTTAACCCAATGTAAGTTCAGTGCAGACATCAAGTCTAATACAAAAGTGAGAAAAAAACATACTTAAAGTTCAGTACAAAGTGCAGGCTGGCTCAAGAGAATGAACAGGGGCTTGCTGAAAGTAAGTCTGATACAAAGTAAAGTATACAAACCTCAGCCAGAGAAGTGCAGGTTGCCCCCAGAAAAGTGAGCAAGAACCCTGCCTTCCACTGCGATTTGGCTTTTATAGTTTCTCTATCTAATGAATATTCACTTAAGGGGGTGGTTCCCAGTTGTGTAACATTTTATCTTGCACGTGCTCAGTTGGCCTCTCCCTGGAGCACGTTCATTGGTCAAATCCTATCACATGCATGAGGCATATTCAACAATATTCTGCACTCTATTGAGCATGTCCACCCACTGGATTTGCATAAGCCAGCCCTTGTAATCTCATCTCCCCCATGTTGGTGTTGAAAATAGGTCTAACTGGCAACAGTAATTTTCCTCCAGGGGAGAGCCCAGAGTGGGGCCTGAGACATCAGGGAGTAGCTGGAAACCCAAAGGCATGTCCTAAAACCCGAACTCAGTGAAACTGAACACCTCCTATATCAAATGTACAATAAGGTGACAGGCTGCAAGAAAACATAAATCAATGATTTCATTAAGAACATGGTAACTTTTCCATCATTAATAGTTATTTAACCTAAAATAAATTACTAAAAATCTAGTACACCTTTAACATAAAGCTGAAATTGCCAATGTAGTGGATTTAATTACATCCCCCAAAACTCACTGAAGCTTGAATTGTGTCCCCCAAGTTTTATGTATTAGAAAGTTAGTCCCCACTGTGACTGTTAAGACAATGGGAAATACTATTACAGTAATTGAAAGGTGGGGCCTTGAAGAGGTGATTGGATTGTAGGACCATTTGGTAGTGAATTGATTAAAAATGGTGGTCAGGGGTGTGGTTTTGAGGGCTTTAAAAGAAGAGGACAGTCTGTCTCTCTCACTCTGCTCTCTCTGCTTCTACCATCTTGCAATGTGAGACCCGTGGGTCACTGCCATCACCACCAGATGGACTTTGGACTTCCCAGCCTCAGAAACTGTAAGCAATAAATGTCATTTTTCTTTATGATTATCCAGTTCCGTGTATTTTTGTTATAAGCAACACAAAACGGACTAATACAGCCTGTTTCAAGGCAGATGGCCACTTCTAGTTCCTTAGGCTTTAAAGTGTCAACCTTTTAAGAAATGCAGAATTTACTCTATTTAGCTTTGTAAATTATAATCTGTACTCTGAGACAACTCCAGGTGGTAAAGTGTGGGAAAGACATGTACCTTTAAGAAAATTACACTACTCTCATCTCATTCAAAATACAAGTGGAATAAATTTTATGTATATTGACTCAATAATAGCTGTATTGCATGATTTTTTACCCAGTTATTATTCTAAAAGCTAACATTTTTTGGATATTTTCTACCTGCTAACACTCTTTATTTCATTATTAATCCCCACAGAGACCCTATGATGTATATTGTATTATGGTCACCATTTTACATGGAGTTTGCAGCTCACAGAGTCTAAGTTGCTGGCCAAAAGTCATAAACATATCATGTCACAGGCTATGAGCTTGAACTCAGGCATCATGGTGACAAAGCAAATGCATGAATTCTCTGCTAAGATTATGCTGTACTGTAGAAAATGGGATTTTTCTATTTGCAAAGTGATTAGGAAAACTTTTATAAAAGCACTTATACATGTAACGAATAGCACATCTCTCGGGATACTTAATGACACTTCATAACATTTTCATATTGCGTCTGAAGAGGATTATATAGATGTTTATATCCATCTGTCTTTAGTGCTGACAATTTATTTTTTTAACTTATTTTTTTTTTTGCAAAACAGAGTGAGCATAGAGATCATTCAATGCTATTTATAGAGTCCCTTCTCATTTTTATCATTCCTTGATATTTACTGACTTATCTCAAAAAAATAACTCAGTTCCTATGCCAAGACAAAAGGGAAGAAAGAAACACCAATCCTCTTTAAAGGCATGAACATCAATACAAAACTTTTAAAAAACTGAGTTGAATACACATAAAAGAAATCCAAACACTTTGAATTCCTATGTAAAAAAGTGTATTTCTATTATCATCGTACATGACCAGTGCAGGAGTTCTGTTTACTCATAGAAGGTTGCCAAAGTCACTCTGAGTTGTTTTTGCAGGGTAAATCTAAGACCTAGCTTGAAAATGTGTCCAAATGCTAACATTTGCATAAATGGTTCTGGGTCAAATGTTATAAATTTAGCCTTTCTCAACTGTCAGTTAAAGGCAATTGTCAATCTGTCATACAGGTAAAAACCAAGTAAGAAAATTAATAAATTTCTCAGTACGATCAAGCTCTCCTTGATCTTTTCTCCTTTGACAAATAATAAAAAATATGTAATTCTTATATTAGTCATTCCAGTGTGAAATATAGAATCTAAAACACGGCCAGTGCAGCTGTCTGTGCTGACAAAGGGCCTCAAATATGGGTGTTCCCAAGACCAGTGACCCAGAGTACTTCAGTCAAAATACCTGATACTTGTTTCGATTTTGGTTGTAGGAAGAACCAAGATTTTGGTCGTGTGGCAGAAGTTAGAGCCTTCACAGCAACTAGTCAATTATTTTCTATTCTTATATAAACAGTTTGACTGTGTTCCAATAAAACTTTATTCACAAAAGTACACAGAAAGACAGATTTGGCCTGTGGGACACATTTTGTCTACCCCTATTTAAAGAGAACCCTTTCATTCCAATTACTTCTATGCCCTTAAAGTGCTGCTTTTTTTTTTTTTCTTCTGTTTTTTTCAGACTTCGGTGTTTTCTAATTTTTCAGTGTCATTAGTACCTTTCACATTGTATATTTGTTCATATATTGTCTGTATCATCCAAAAGGAAGCAAGCTCCAGAGGGAAAGGTTATTCATTCCTGTTATTCATTCCTATATTCACAATTCTTAGAATGGTTCCTAGTACATATTAGGTTATTGTAGAAGATTGCATTATTGTACCTGATTCTTAACCTTCTTTCTATCCATGCCTTCTGACTTTAATGTTGGGCTTCACCACATATCTTCAAATATGGACAGAAGGGACTGGTAGTTCCAAGTCTGGCATTAATTATTGAATAGTGTTCCAAGACCATCTTGAATTTCTGCTACCATCAAGAGAAGGAAATATCCTAGTTACCTTGCTAATCCAAGAAAAATTAGAGAAATGTGGAACAGACATGGACATCTTCAGCATTATTAAAAGCTATATTGGTAGGGACTTCGAGAAAAATACTTTTAGTGGAATATGCCATTTATTACTGAGAAATAAGATATTTTAATCATAAGATTGTTTAAAATCCTGTCTCAACTGCAGACAAGTAGGGTGACTTTTCCTAATATTTGGCACATCAAAAGAACTCAATTAATGCTATCTATCACTGTAATTCTACACTGTGTGTTCCAGATGAGGCACTTTCCCTTATATTCACCACATCCTTCTCATTACCATTTCAGTGTTCTCCACAGGCACACTTCCTGTGTTTGCTTTCCAGCGTTTGGGGAAAACTAACCACTTTCTACTTCTAAGCCACTTACCAGAGAAGGCACTGTTTTGCTAATGAGGCTTTAATTAAAGAAACTTCCCTGCTATGCAAACTTCTGAGCAGTGGTGAGGAAAGGAATATTTGGGAATTTGATGTCTGTTACTCATGTACTACTGAAGGGAAGTAGAAGCAGGTAGTCCTGGCAAGATTTCTAAGAATGGTTTTTAATTACAGGTTTCTTATTATGAGCAGAATAAGAAGAAACAGGTATCAGTCGGACTGGACTTTGGACCTGAAAATCTGGAAAGGGTAGGTTGTAAGTTTTCTCAGGATGCTTACAAACGGTGTTTTACCTTGACCATACGAGGTTGCTGCAAAGAATCTATCTTTAATGCTATAGATATTTTATGTGTCCCCTAGGACTGTAGTGCACTGGCCTTCCCTGCAACTGCATGTTTATGGTTATTAGAATTTAATTTAGTCAGGGAATTAATTTCTTAATACTTTTTTAGTCTTAACTTTTGCCCTGTTTTTCCTTTATATATTTTGTATTCAAACTCAGAGATTTTCTAGACATATCTATTTCTGAGTTTTGGTAGAACACATCTTAAGTTTAGGCTTTATTTTTCTATATAAAATGTGTCATGAATTAAATCATTTCTCCAAAGGCTCCCTATGCAGGAAAAGTCTTGGATATTATACTTTGCTTTTTCAGCTTCAAAAAAGGATAAAATGTACCAATTTTATTTTTTATTGCTTTATCAATTTTTCTTCAGTTTTCATCTTCCTTTGTCATAGTATCATATTCTCTTGTACTATTTTTAATCTTATTCTTTATTTTTCCATAATTATATCTTCCATATAACTTAATTTCTCCATATCCTTTTTCTAATTTCTTTTCATTCCTTCCCTATTTTATTTCCCACTTAACATAAAGTGCCATAAGTAAAAGGAAGAGAGAATTATCACTTTGGGTTATAAACACACTACTGATTTTTGCATGTTGATTTTGTATCCTGCAACATTACTGAATTTGTTTATCAGCTCTCAGAGCTTTTGGATAGAGGCTTTAGGTTTTTCTCTATATATAGGCTCTTGTTATCTCCAAACAGGACCAGTTTGACTTCATCTTTTCTAATCTGTGTGCCCTTTATTTCTTTCTCTTGCATGATTGCTCTGGCTAGTACTTCTAATACTATGTTAAATAGGAGTGGTGTGAATGGTCATCCTTGTGTTGTTCCTGTTCTTAGGGGGAAAGCTGAAGGATAATATTGGAGGTGGGTTTGTTGTATATGGCTTTTATTGTTTGGGGATACTTTCCTTCTATGCCTAATTTTCTGAGAGTCTTTATCATGAAGGGATGTTGAATTATGACAAAAGCTTTTTCTGCATCTATTGAGAAAACTATATGGTTTTTGTCCTAAATTTTGTTGCTGTGGTATATTATGTTTATTGATTCATGTATGTTGAATGTGGTATATATACATAATGGAGTACTACTCTGCCATAAAAAATGAATCAATTTTGCCATTTGCAGCAACATGAATGAACTTAGAGAAAATTATAAGTAGAATAAGCTAGGCAAAGAAAGAGAAATAATACTGCATGTCCTCACTCATAAGTGGGAACTAAAAAATAATAATAATAGTAATAAATAAATAAAAAAGAGAAGAAAAAATATAACAATTGCAATAATTTTTTGAACTTTCAAAAGGAGAAAACAGAACTGAGGGTACCAGAGGTGGGAAAAGGGCAGTAGAAGGAGGATTAGTGAGAAACTGGTAAAGGAACCCCCCCATATAATTACATTGTATAATGATAAATAAGTAATTATTCTGATTTGAGGATCATGTATTGCACACAGCTATTGTTATTCAATGCTGTACCCCACAGATATGTACAATCAATTATGTTTCAATAAAATAATAAATAAAACAAAATTTAAAAAAGAAAGAATTATCACTTTGGGGATACACCAGGCCTTACTGTGTGGAAGACATTATTCTCTTGCACAGTAGTATAAATTTTTACATGAGGAGACTTGAAGAGGTGAGGAAGCTCATTAAATGCTAGACAGCAGTGGAGGAGCCACCCCTGGATAATGGTTGTGTACAGATCTAGAGAATGATAGAAAAAGTGAAGTATGAACGTAGGAGGGTGTTGCCCTTTTCTCTTTAGATTTCAGGGAGCTTTTGTAGTTTCAAGATTATTTCTTAAGATGGTGATGGGTCTATAAAAAACAGGAAGGTTTCTCCTGGCAAAAGAATGTTGTATTTAAAGAACGTTCTTGTGGACCAACTATGAGGAAAGCTTCAGCTCTGTGAGAGGACATTAAGTAAAGTTGCAGCAGAGACACAATGGACTTGCCAAGAAGATGCCTCTTTGAGCTGACTTTGGTGATTGGGAGTGACCATCTGGTGGTCCATGAACTCGTCAAGTGTGTAAATTCACTGTATCACAGCATCATGCAGAAAAGGCCTTCAGCTTCTTGCCACCATTCATCTTCTATTTCATTTCCTCATCAATCCACGATCTTTCTGACATCTGACATCATGTTTTCTTCACATTCTTTGTTTTGTCCCACTCTTCAGATTTTATATTCAGCCATACATCTCCAAATTAGATGTTTCACTTTGTATCTCAACCATGAGCACATTCTCTCTGATTCTATACTGATTTATTCCAGCCCGTAACCATGAAATGCTCAGTGCAAACCCTGTAAGTAGTTCCCCTCGGTGTGTCTGCTCTGGACTCAAAGAATTATGGGATTTCTAGTATCTCATAGAATTTGAAAAACTAGTAGTAGTTGCTGATATTGTCTGTTAATTTAACCACTTTCTACAAGATTGCATTGACAGTTTGCAGAAACAAGGATTGTTGAAAAATTCAGAGAGCAACATTTTCTCACTACATTGGATGGGTTGCAGACCTTGAAAAGTAACACTAACCTTTTCTGTGAGAGCATACTAGAACTTGAGTTACTTAGCAATTAGGAAATGGGAGAAATTATATTTTGAGCTTTCCATGGCATGGTGATGTCCCACATTTCACTGAAAGGTCAAACTTGTAAATGCTTCAAGACTCAAGATTCTGTGCCTCGGTATCTAAAAACTGTGACCTTTACACTGTGTTTATTCAGCCAAGGCAGAACAGACTCATAAGTCATTAGGCTGTTACCATCCTGCTAGATTTCTGAGCTAATTTGCCAGCAGCTGTACTGTGCTATGCCTTTTGTTGAAAGACACTAGGAAGAGGTTTTTTGTTGTTGTTTTGCTTTTTTTTTTTTTCCCCCGTTTTAGTGCATGCATTAGAAATGCACATACATAATTCATAAGAACACACATTTGGAAAATGAATAAAGTATACCAACCACACTTCGCACAGGGTTTCAGGTTTGCTTATTAGAATAACAACTACTTCTTTTATACATGTGTGGATTGCAGTTATAATATGTGAATTTATATCTTATGGAAATGTCTTCCATTATTTTCTGTTTAAATCTTCCACCACTTTTCTAATGGGAAATGCAAGTAGACATCTTTTAAATGAATAACTTTTCTTCACCCAAACTGAGAGTTTATAACCAAGTATATTTTCATATATCAAAGGAAACATCTACTGCAGAGAAAGAAACATGCACTGTGAGATAGAGAAATATTTAGTATGATATTTTTTAAAATGTTGATGGAATAATTATTTGGGCTGACTATGTCATAGACAGATAAAATTGGAAGTTGTAGAAGCAACACACAGAGGGAGGAGGTTAATTATAGTTACAGAACAGGCAATAAATGTAAAGAGGAAAGCTCAAAGAGGAGATACATTATAGTAAGATTCAAAGGAAATGTGTATGTGTATAAGTATATATATGATAATGACATGCCAAAATTTTTCTGCCAAGAGAAAGTAAATGTCTCCAATATCATTATTGATAAAACAGAGAAAATCCTTAACAAAGCATAGAAGATTATGGGATATTAAAAGCTGCCCTTACATCTTAGACAACTTGTTTTACTTTTTATCAACATATTGATATGCAAATCATATTGTTTGCATAATGAGATAATTGTATTTCTATCAGATCAACAATTTACATTTTTCTTAAATTCTTTATACAAATTAGGAAATGTGATGACTTAGTTACCCAGGGCAGTGATAATGTAGTAGCTAAAGAGGGAAAGTCAGAAATGGGCTAAACTTGAAAGATGGGTTTCTTCTTCCTCTAGGGGGTAAATATCTCCACAGAAAGTTACGTAGAGGGAATCCACCTAGAACCTTTCACTTGCATTGTTTTGTTTTGTTTCATTTCAAAAAAGTAGAGACTTGGAATAACAGTCTAGGCCTGTAGAGATTTATTAAGGCCTCTTATTTTTCTTTGGAGGATGATACTTAGAGAGCCCTATTGTTTTTCAAGTTTTTAGAACCAGTTATCAAGTTAGTGTCTGCAATGAAGCCCCTTGTGTCCTAATCCATTGATTGATCTCTTTAACAAAGCATCATCCTTTTCATTACAGTGCCTAACAAATTAGCCCTACTTTAAAAATGACAAAATCTTCAATAAATTTTAATTTCTGACAATTGATAGAATACATATGTGCACATTCTTGTACAAGATATTAGCAAAATGAGTGAGGACAGAAAATTGCAGACTAATTATCTGAAAAAGTCAGGTAAGAAAACACTTTTTTAATTTCTGATATTATGCCTCCTTTCTCAGGTTATATCAATTACAGAGCAAAGGAGATGTTACACATTAAGGTCACACACCTTATGTTAACCAGTGTACAATAATACATCCTAGAAAAATGACATTACTTTAGTATTTTATAAAGATTTATTTCATTGAATCACAAAAAATACAGTGTTAGAAAGGATCTAAGAAATTCTTCTAGTCCCCTCTCTTTTTTATTACTTTTTAATTGACATAATTATTGTACATATTTCGAGGGCACAGAACAATATCTCAACACATGTATACACTGTGCAATGACCACATCAAGGTAATTAGCATATTCATCTCTGCAAATATTTATCATGTCCTTGTGTTGAAATATTTGAACCCCACTCTTCTGTTTGAAAAAATACAATAAATTATTGTTAATTATTGTCACATGGCACTACGAAAAACACTAGAATTTATTCTTCCTACAGTCCCCTCTTTACATGGTGCAGTAGGGTGTGGTACATAGAAGTTTTTTAAGAGCCATCAGGTATGCCAGTCAACAGTTTGTTTACAGATGCACTCTCATCCTTACCAAGCTGCTCTCTGTATGGCAAAGAATCAAATTTTGATCACCTGGATAGCCAATTATCTGTATTATTTTTTTCCTGTGCAAATACCCAAGACTATTTCTATTTCTCTACTTGAAACTCCACTGTATAATCATTTAATCTCTTTGAAAATAATTATTAGGACAGATCTTTATTTTAATTTAATTTAACCCTCACTTGAGATATATGTAATTGATTTCTTTCCTTTGTACACTGGGTTAAACATGGTTTATGAGAATTTTAATGAGCTAAGTAATTAGGCACTTCTTGTTTTGTATCTACATATTAGGAAAATCTTCCTAAATCTAATTTTACTACATATTATCCCTGTCACATCTCCGACTAATTTTATTTGCAAATAGTTGCATTTGGTCTTGAAAAGCTTGGGCTAGTTTGAATTATGCATGTGAAATTGCATTCTGATTTCATTGTAATTTTTTAAAATTATATTTTAATTGTTTCAGCCCCTGAAACACCATGACAATTCAGTTATTTGTAATCTATTGTTCATTAGGAATATTTCCTATTCCAGATGCATCTGTGTAATTGAATGTAATGCAATTAATACTCAGGAGATAATGAATTTGGGCAGGGGGAAGACTTCCAATAATGCTATTGAATTAATGAAATATTTTCTTCCAATGAGAAGTAGATTGCAGATAATTACAGTAAACACTTTAGCTACAACTTAACCTGTGGTTTAATGTTTGAGCTCTCAGTGCAGTTATAGATAGAAAAGAATTGTTAAATGTGCGGCATTGAAGATGAGGAGGCAGGGCCTAGAAAGCAAAGTTGTACTGATCATGAGAAAGCTAGCTGACATAACACATAAACTTCGCAATCTCGATGGCATGCTTCTTGGCTTTCATATAATACATATTGAATAAATGAACAATCAAAAAGTTAATTTACATGAGAAATAAACACAGTTTCCTCTTTCAGCTTGCCCTATGTAGTTTCTGATCACCCAGAAATGATAGTCAACAATGACATTTATTGTATTTTATTTTTCCAAATATAAAAGGTTTTTTATTATTTCTCATTTTGCATGATATTTGGCAAAGGTCCTTGATAGCCTTAAGAATCTCCTGTCCTTGTACTGTGCTGAGAAGTCAAACATATGTAAACCAGCCATTTGAGAAGCCATCTGTTCTCTGGACCAGGATTTTGGGTTGATCAGGTAGATGTTATTGTCACAGCTCAATTAGTACTTCTCCTTGTTTCTTTTTTGTTTAAAGAAGCTTTGGTGTTTGGCTGCTTTCTTTTTTTTCTTCCAGACACATGGTCATCTGAGGATTTATGCCATTAGGAATAACCTCCCACCTACAAGTCTGGTTGTTCAGGGATCTATAATTTCCTTTGTGTAGAGCAATTTTGTGCAGAAAATAGGACTTTCTCCCCTTTACAGAAGGCGCATCAATGATGGTCCTTGAGCAGACAGCAGAGAATCCCAGGTCTAAGCCTTTAATGTTGACAGAATTTTTATTGAAACATAATCGATTATACATATTTTGGGGGTACAGTGCTCACTATCAGTATTTGTGTACAATATGTGATGATCAAATCAACATCATTAGAATGTTTGTCATTGCAAATTGTAATTATTATTTGTGTCTCTTACCCTATATCTCCTTAACCCCCTCCTCCTTCCCCTATCTCACATCTAGTATCTATAAGTCTGTTCTGTCCTTCCTAAAGTTGAACTTCATTATTGTGCTCTTGCTTACTTGCTTGCTTTTTTGCTTAGCTACAACTTATGAGTGAGGACAGGCAGTGTTTCTCTTTCTGTGTTTGGATTATTTCACTTAAAATAATTTTCTCCAAATTCATCTATGTTATTGTGAATGGCAGAATTTCATTTTTTTAATAGCTGAGTAGTATTTCACAGTGTATATATACTACGTATTCTTTATCCAGTTGTCCATTTTTTTTTTTTTTAATTTTATTTTGTCGATATACATTGTGGCTAATTATTGCTCCCCATCACCAAAACCTCCCTCCCTTCTCCCTCCCCCCCTCCCCCCTAACAATGTCCTTTCTGTTTGCTTGTCATATCAACTTCAAATAATTGTGGTTGTTATATCTTCTTCCCCCCCCCCGTTTTTGTGTGTCTGTGTGTGTGTGTGTGTGTGTGTGTGTATTTATATATTAATTTTTAGCTCCCACCAATAAGTGAGAACATGTGGTATTTCTCTTTCTGTGCCTGACTTGTTTCACTCAATATAATTCTCTCAAGGTCCATACATGTTGTTGCAAATGGCAGTATTTCATTCGTTTTTATAGCTGAGTAGTATTCCATTGTGTAGATGTACCACATTTTCCGTATCCACTCATCTGATGATGGGCATTTGGGCTGGTTCCAACTCTTGGCTATTGTAAAGAGTGCTGCGATAAACATTGGGAAACAGGTATACCTTGGACTTGATGATTTCCATTCCTCTGGGTATATTCCCAACAGTGGGATAGCTGGGTCGTATGGTAGATCTATCTGCAATTGTTTGAGGAACCTCCATACCATTTTCCATAGAGGCTGCACCATTTTGCAGTCCCACCAACAATGTATGAGAGTTCCTTTTTCTCCGCAGCCTCTCCAGCATTTATTGTTCATAGTCTTTTGGATTTTAGCCATCCTAACTGGGGTTAGATGGTATCTCAATGTGGTTTTGATTTGCATTTCCCGGATGCTGAGTGATGTTGAGCATTTTTTCATATGTCTGTTGGCCATTTGGATATCTTCCTTAGAGAAATGCCTATTTAGCTCTTTTGCCCATTTTTTAATTGGGTTGCTTGTTTTTTTCCTGTACAGTTGTTTGAGTTCCTTATATATTCTGGATATGAATCCTTTGTCAGATATATATTTTGCAAATATTTTCTCCCACTCTGTTGGTTGTCTTTTAACTCTTTTAATTGTTTCTTTTGCTGTGCAGAAGCTTTTTAGTTTGATATAATCCCATTTGTTTATTTTTCCTTTGGTTGCCCGTGCTTTTGGGGTCATATTCATGAAGTCTGTGCCCAGTCCTATTTCCTGAAGTGTTTCTCCTATGTTTTCTTTAAGAAGTTTTATTGCTTCAGGGTGTATATTTAAATCCTTAATCCATTTTGAGTTGATTTTAGTATACGGCGAGAGATATGGATCTAGTTTCATTCTCCTGCATATGGATATCCAGTTATCCCAGCACCATTTGCTGAAGAGGCAGTCCCTTCGCTTGTTGCCTTTGTCAAAGATCAGCTGACAGTAAGTGTGTGGGTTGATTCCTGGATTCTCTATTCTATTCCATTGGTCAGTGTGTCTGTTTTTATGCCAGTACCATACTGTTTTGGTTATTATAGCTTTGCAGTATAGCTTAAAGTCAGGTAGTGTTATGCCTCCAGCTTTATTTTTTTTGCTCAGCATTGCTTTGGCTATGCGTGGTCTTTTATTGTTCCATATGAATGTCTGGATTGTTTTTTCCATTTCTGAGAAAAATGTCTTTGGAATTTTGTTGGGGATTGCATTGAATTTGTATATCACTTTGGGTAGTATGGACATTTTCACTATGTTGATTCTTCCAATCCAAGAGCATGGGATATCTTTCCATCTTCTTGTATCCTCTCTAATTTCTCTCAGCAGTGGTTTGTAGTTCTCATTATAGAGATTTTTCACCTCCTTGGTTAACTCAATTCCTAAGTATTTTATTTTTTTGGTGGCTATTGTAAATGGGCAGGCTTTCTTGATTTCTCTTTCTGCATGTTCACTATTGGAGAAAAGAAATGCTACTGATTTTTGCGTGTTGATTTTGTATCCTGCTGCTGTGCTGAAATCATTTATCAATTCCAGCAGTTTTTTTGTAGAGGTTTTAGGCTGTTCGATATATAGGATCATGTCATCTGCAAAGAGGGACATTTTGACTTCATCTTTTCCAATCTGGATGCCCTTTATTTCCTTCTCTTCTCTGATTGCTCTGGCTAGTACTTCCAACACTATGTTAAATAGGAGTGGTGAGAGTGGGCACCCTTTCAGCTTTTCCCCATTCAGGATGATATTGGCTGTGGGTTTGGCATATATGGCTTTAATTATGTTGAGATACTTTCCCTCTATACCTAACTTATAGAGGGTCTTTGTCATGAATGAGTGCTGAACTTTATCAAATGCTTTTTCAGCATCTATAGAGATGATCATATGGTCCTTGTGTTTGAGTTTATTAATATGGTGTATCACATTTATTGATTTGCGTATGTTGAACCAACCTTGCATCCCTGGGATGAATCCCACTTGATCATGATGAATAATTTTACATATGTGTTGCTGTATTCTGTTTGCTAGTATTTTAGTGAGGATTTTTGCATCTATATTCATCAAGGATATCAGCCTGTAGTTTTCTTTTTTGGTTATATCTTTACCTGGTTTTGGTATCAGGATGATGTTTGCTTCATAGAATGAGTTTGGGAGATTTGCGTCCATTTCAATCTTTTGGAATAGTTTGTAAAGAATCGGTGTCCATTCCTCTTTGAATGTTTGGTAAAATTCTGCTGTGAATCCATCTGGTCCTGGCCTTTTCTTTGTTGGGAGCCTTCTGATAACAGCTTCAATCTCCTTTATTGTTATTGGTCTGTTCAAATTTTCTACGTCTTCATGGTTCAGTTTGGGGAGCTTGTGTGTTTCCAGAAATTTATCCATTTCCTCCAGATTTTCAAATTTGTTGGCGTATAGTTGTTTATAGTAGTCTCGAATGATTCCTTGTATTTCAGATGAATCAGTTGTAATATCGCCTTTTTCATTTCTAATTTTTGTTATTTGAGTCTTCTCTCTTCTTTTTTTTGTTAGCCATGCTAATGGTTTGTCAATTTTATTTATCTTTTCAAAAAACCAACTTTTTGATTCGTTGATCTTTTGAATTGTTTTTTGGTTTTCAATTTCATTCATTTATTGAAACTAATGAAAACAATGATACATCATACCAAAACCTGTGGGATACTGCAAAAGCAGTATTGAGGGGAAAATTTATTGCATTAAACGCTCACTTCAGAAGAATAGAAAGATGGCAAGTGAACAACTTAACACTTCACCTTAAAGAACTAGAAAAACAAGAACAATCCAAACCTAAAGTTAGCAAACGGAAAGAAATCATTAAGATCAGAGCAGATCCAGTTGTCCATTGATGGAAATTTATGTTGGTCCCATATCTTGGCTATTGTAAGTAGAGCTGTGATGAACACGCGAGTGCAGGTATCCCTTCAACATGATGTTTTGCATTTCTTTGGATATATACCTAGAAGTGGGATTGCTGGATCAAATGGGAGTTCTATCTGAAGTCGTTTGAGAAACCTCCATACTGCTTTCCATAATGGCTGTACTATTTTACAGTCCCACCAATAGTGTAATCCCTTTTCTCCACATCCTCACCAGCAATTGTTCTTACTCTTTTTGATAATAGCCAGTCTAATTGAGGTCAGATGATATCTCAATGTGGTTTTGATTTGCATTTTCCTGATGATTAGTGATGTTGAATATTTTTTCATGCACCCATTGGCCATTTGTATGCCTTCCTCTGAAAAATGTCTCTTCAGCTCCTTTGCCCAATTTTTAATTAAATTATTTGTTTTGGGTTTTTTTTTTTTACTGTAAAGTTGTTTGAGTTCCTTGTATATTCTGGATATTAATCCCTTGTCATACATATAGTTTGCAAATATATTCTCCCATTCTGTAGGTTTTCCCACTCTATTGATTGTTTCCTTTGCTGTGCAGATGTTTTTTTAGTTTGATATTATCCCATTTAATTATTTTTGTTGTTGCTGTTGCTTGTGCTTTTGGGATCTTACTCATAAAGTCTTTGCCCAGTCCTGCTTCCTAAGGTGTTCCTTTATGTTTTCTTTTAGGAATTTTATAGTTCCATGTAGTATATTTAAGTCTTTAATCCATTTTCAGTTGATTTTTGGTATTTGGAAAGAGGTATAGGTCTAGTAATACCAATTCTCTTCATGCTATTCCAAAAAATTGAAACAGAGGCCACTCTCCGAATCTCATTCTGTAAGGCCAGTATCACCCTGATGCTAAAACGAGACAAAGATACAACAAAAAAAGAAAACTACAGGCCAATATCTCTGATGAACATAGACACAAAAATCCTCACCACAGTATTAGCCAAAAGAATACGGCAACACATCCAAAAAAGTATACACCATGATCAAGTGGGATTTATCCCAGGGGTGCAAGGATGGTTCAAAATACACAAATCAATAAATGTGTTACACCACATCAACGAAATTAAGGACAAAAACAATGTCATTTAGAGTCCACTAATGCTCATCACAACTGCACAAGGTAAGATAAATCTTTGACTTTATACAGGCAGTCTTCAGAAAAATGCCATTGTTTTCTCCATGTATTTCCTTCCTGTTTTTGCTAATCATGCCATTTTCCCTGCTTAAGTCCTCGTTCCAAACATTGTTTTTGCTTTCATTCACATTCAACCAGCTTAACTTCTGGTGCCTTTGTGTACTTTTCTCTTAATTTTTAAATAAAAATTATATATACTTAGGTGTACAATGTGATGTTCTGATATATATATATACATATATATGCACAGTGAACTAATTACTATAGTCAAGCTAATTAATGTATTACTATTTTCATTGTTCCTGGAGCTTTACCTTGGCAGTGAGTTCCTCTCCCACTTCATTCTGCTGCTAATAGAGACCCTTTAACATTCTTTCCAAGAGCGAGTATACTTGCATGTTCACAATATCAGTAGGTGTTCTTGGTTGTCCAAAATCACCATGATTATCATCTCCAGCTCCTGTTTTGGGGCAAAGTAGGATGGTTCCATGGACTGCCAAGGCAAAAGTGTCTTCTTTCTGCACTCATGCTGTCTGAGGACTCCCAGCATATTGATTATATATTCATTCCCTGCCATTCTAGGCATAGACCAGGAAATCACAGTCTAATGAAACCTAAAAAGAGCATTTATCGCTTATACATCCTATGATGATATGATTTAAATTGAGCTTTCTGTACTTTTTTTGTGTGAAATAAATTATTTTAAATCCATGTAAGGTCATTATTGACCAGCCTGGATGTTTAAGCCCCTCTATGTTTAACCCCAGTCCACTCAGTGAGAGAATAAAACTTCTTCATATGTATCAATGAGTAAACAGAGCAGATGTTGCACAAATTCATTTACATAAAAATGGGGGGTCTTGTGGATAAAAGTGAAGTACTAATTAGGTTCATAAAAAGGAATCAGCACCAAGAATGATGAGCTCCACAACTTGATTCTTGACCTTCTTTAGCTTTACTGGGTGTATCCAGCTAATTTTGTCAACACCATTCCTTTTTCCTCTCTTATAGCTCATGGTTCTTCATACCCCTTGGCTATCCGGAATAAATAAATGCCATTGGTAGTTCTTAGAGATGCAATTTATGTCATGAATGGCAAGCAGATGTATTCACTAAGATAGTATTTTTTTTTTTTTGCAGGGATTTTATGTATTTAAATTATTAAAGGAATAAGAAAAACAAAATCTGGGTTGAACTGGAATGCACATTAGTATATAGGCAAAAATCAATTTGAAATTGTAATTTACCTTCTGTGTGAGCTATCAGATGAAAGGAGGAGGTGAGCAAAAATGGGGGTGTTTATCCAATTAAGTAATTTGAAAATTCACTACTGCATATATCTATATTGTATATAAAAAAGGTGACATAAGGAATATAATGTTATCTGAAAAGATTCTTAAGCTTCTCAACTAAAAAAGAAAAGCTACAGTTTCAGAGGAATGATATTTGTGTTTACTGAACCTCCAGAAAGTAGAATCAGAAAGTTTAAGTTGCATACAAGTAAATCTCTTTCATCTAAAATGTGTTAAATCTCAGGAAGAGTAAAAATCTTTACTTTCGAAAGATTTTTGAAAGTGCTCTTATATTGTGACAATTGTCCACACAATTAGGTCAACTGCAAGGCCCTGACATCACCATTATAGAGAACTTTCTATGAAGTACTTTTAAGTGAATGCCACACTTCACAATATTTCTCAAAGAACAAAACTCCACAAGGGTGTATATTAACAGCCCTATGCAATGAACTATATACTACTTCTCTTGATAAAGCTCTCAATCAGAATAAATGAGAACAATTAATTTGGGTGATAATATGATATCCTTTTATTCCTTCATTTAATATTCCCTGAAGATAATTGGCTATAATCCATGATAGAAAAAGAATAGAGGAGATAGAGGCGAGTGTGTAAGGACCTCAAACGTATGAACAGATGTCTCCAGAGTTAAGACATCATTCTGCTTTCCCTGTGGGCTGGCTGAGTACCAATGCATTCAGGAAAAAGCATTTTACTGTGTTTCCAATGGAATTCACAGGAAGTAGGTGCCTCAGTTAAAAATCAAATTTTAAAAGTATCACAAAATTACAATTGCAATTAAATAAAATGACAGTTTTTATACATCTTCCCAACTTTTGGTTTGAATTATGTGACATCAGGTGTAACTTAAATTACTTTCTGATGTCTAGTACTACAGCATCATTTGGAAGATAGAGATGCACACACACACACACACACACAGAAAATATTTATGCTTAATTTATCTAATTTATGCTTAATTAATCTAATTAATCTAATAGTGCCTTATTTTTAGAAAATTAAAATAGCCAAATTATTATCATTTGATATAACAATGTGCATACTCATCCATTTATTTTCCTATTCAATGAACATTTATTAGGCACCTATTGTATATATGGCACCGAATTAGATATTGAAAGTTAAAATGATTTTTGTAAGTGTCATGAAAACACAGAATGTTCAATGCAATAAGATGTGTACTATCATGATGTTGTATAAAAGTTTATTACTCGAAATGTGGACAATGGACCAGCTGTAACTGGTATCACCAGGTAACTATTAGATATGCAGACTCCTAGATCACACCTGAGATCTACGAATTCAGAATATGCAATAACCCCCAGGTGATCCATATGTACATTAAAGTTTGAAAATTGCTGAAATAGAAAATATAATCAGAGAGAAGAGTTTAACTGACTTATATCTCACTATAAATTACCAAACTTATGGTCAAAAAGGGAATCTCCTTATAGTTGAAATGAGTTTTTTTGTACCCTTCCACCTAACTTTTGTGGGGGAAGGGTAGTTATTTGCATTTTATAATCCAGTAGCCAAATTCCTTTTAGATGCCACCTAAAGAAGCCACAACTTTACCAACAGGCACTCCATAGATAATCCTGTTAAGGTGTGAGACCAATGTGTGATTTACTATCAGTTAGCATTCTGGCTCTGTATTTGGCCTCGATCCTGGATAGAAGCCATGTTATTATACTTTCTGGTTAAGTGTCCATAAGCAACTTGGAAAACATGTCCTGGACTATAAAATTATGAGCTTCTGGAGAGGAGATGCTGTATTCTATTTTTATTTTACCCATAGTACTTGGGTCAGAGTAGAAGTGCAGTGAAAATTTATCACATCAACCCACATATGCTTGCAAAGCTAGGTATACACGGAGTTTCAGGACCAAGGATGGTTTATTTATTAGAAAGCTCTCCCTAAGAATTTCTTCTTTCATGTCTGTATCTCTAAAGCCTTTTATAGTTATGATTATAACTGAGATGAGCAAATCATTACTGCATTTCTCTCTTTGGCAGACATCTAAATTTCACACAATTGTTAATTAATTAATTAATTAACCTGAAGAAATTGCATTTAACCATTTTTACTATATTTTTTTATTAGTAGTAATAAAAATCTCAATGAAATGTCTTTGCTTTAGCTACTTTCTGATATATTTATTTAGAATATTTCAGGGAAAATGACATTTGACAAAGAAACTTGGCATTATAATTACAAACTGGGCTTGGCACCACAGGAGCTAGATATGATGTGAGATTATTTTCTTCATTTTCTTGTTTCCAGATCTCATTATCTCTTTAACACAGGTTTTTGAAATGTAATAATTCTTGCAAATTACTTCAGCTACTAAAATGGATTTTTTTTAAAAAGTCATGATTTAATTTAACTCTCTGTATTAGCCTTAGTGCTTTTTAAAAGTGTTTTTAAACGTGTTCTACATAGATTTTCCATCTTGCTTTAAAGAAATTATGACCAATAGATTACTTCTTTGAGAAGCAGGTTTAAACTATTTAGTTGTTTTATTGGAAAATTATAAAAATATTCCATTTTCAGTTATAATTTTACTAGTGAAATATACACATATTAAAAAAATGTCATGGACAGACGAAAGTATGCATTAAAGTTTGCATAATAATAATGTGTTAATGCATAATATATAATATAATAATACATAAGTCACATGATATGCCATTGTGCACTAATGTATTATTAGTGAAAGGAAGACTAATCAGAAGGCTATTAGAATTGTAAAGACAAAAGGTGGTGATAGCCTTTACCATGCCAAGGGGGTAGCAATAGACAGAGAAAGAGCAAGATTTGAGACCTATTTAATTATAGCTTCTCTCCAGTACATTCAAATTCATATTATCTGGGCCACATGTTATTTCTACTGATATGCTGCCTTCTGTGTACTGATATTTTTCCTTCTTGCTTATCAACATGTAAAAACAAAATTATAAAAAGCTATCTAAGAAAATGATTGAGAAACCAAAATAATGAAATATTCCTAGGAAAAAAATCATAACACACTATTGTTCTTCTGACACCTCTGACCAGGTCCTGGAAATTGTGACAAGTAATTCCATTTCTATTGCAAAATGGTTTGTGATTTAAAGGGGTAAGCAAACAAATGAACACATATTTCACCCCAAAATGACAAAATTCTGGTATTCTAATTAATTCAAAATTTCTAAAATCTATAAGACAATTAGACTAGGTAAAATAATCTTTCTTCTCACTAAGGTCAAAAGAAGAAATGCCTTGTCATGAGTAAAAATGTTATTTTCTACTTTTATCACAGGCACAATCAGTAATATTAGTTATCTTGAGCTTCAAAGTAGAAAATAATCAGACATAGTTACACATGGTTTCATAAAACAAAGTATCAACCAAGCAAAAACAAAACCAACAGCACTGTGACATGAAACATGTTCTTATAAAAGTAAGGAGAAGAAAGATGCTGCTGTCAGCCTAAAAAAAAGACATCAGAGAAAAATATCTTCTAATTTAAGAAATGTATTTGAGAGTAAACAAAGAGGAGATTATAATTTGGATGCACAACTATAGCAAGCCACAGATGCACCCAGAGGGGAGTGTAAAGGAAGATTTTATTGACAAAAAGAAGATGTTCACACAAACTGCTTGGAAACACTTCATTGGTTCCTGAGGCCCAAAGCCGAAGTTGGCATCAGTTAATTGGTGGAAACGCCATTACTAGACAAGTGTTCATTCCAGATCATCTTACCTCATGTGCTTCAGTCCTAAAGAATGTCAAGCAATAAACCTGATCATAGAAATGTGTGCATATGTGTGAAATGTAGGTTATGAAAAGCAGGAGAAGCTTAACAACATGAAGGAATTTCTCATGGGGTCATCTTAGAAAGTCCTTGAGACATTCTTATCTCCAACATGCAAACATGAGCTCTATCTACTCCTGTGTTTTCACGGCTCCAATTTGTTTAGGTTTGACAAAACTGATTTCATCCTGGTATCTGCAACTTTCATACTGCTTTATAATAGAACATTTAATTTTATTAAGTTAGAAACCATAACAGTCATGAAGCCTTCCAGTCCATTGTTTCTTTTATTTGAATGCATTGTGTAGCCTGCTTGAGTATGAATTGATAATCTTGTTATCCACAGATATATCTTCGAGGGTACCTCCATGTTCAGGAACTATACACATTAAATGTCCCAGTGCTATTTGAACGGCACTTCCTCATACACAAAATGTGCAACTCTCACATATGAAATTTATCTGTAAATGCACGTGTTGTTCTAGGATTCACTTATTTAGAGGGAAAAGCAATTCTGTAAATGTCTACAAAGTTTAAAATATTTGAGAAAGTATGAATTAGTGAATTAAGCAATGCATAAGCATACCTTACAGAAATATTGCTTACCAATTTGGTTGATGCTTAATTTTGATATTGAACATTTTATACTTCCAAAACTGGCAGTTTTACGTTGTTCGATCTAGTGTAATATTTTATAATAGCTACTGGTGATATTATTAATAATATTGGTATTTTTATTTCTACTTAAATAAAGGAAAGTCCATTTCTGTTTTGTGAATTCTAAGATTACTCATCAGGAAAGAAATTTTATTTAACTGTTGAAAGACTGGTATAAAATATAGTTAAATGAATATTTACCTGCCTTTCCAGTTTTATCTTCTGCTTCTCCATTCACGCCTACTCTGAAAAGGATTTTTTTGCCTTTCTCTAAGCAAATCTGGCAAAAGGATATCCATTATTTTACTCCTTCACCTTTCTCTGTCTCTTGTGTCCTCCCCATAACCTTACTGCAAGAGGTACCAGAAAGGCCACCTAGAATTTTACTTCACTTATGAAGCCTTCCTAGAATTGTTCCCTCAGAACTGATTACTTAATGCTTTGTGCTTTCATATGAAGACTTGGTTTAACTGTGATCGGATATATCTTATCTGCACCATTAGAGGTTCTTTGACGTGAGAGATCATGTCAACTCATTTGTATATAATTTTCAGTCAGTATATCAGCTATTTCCACACATACGAAGTGCTCATTGAATCGAACGGTGTTACTAAACTGCTATGTCGCAGTGCATTTCGAATGCTAGAAGCACTGTAGCACGTCTCCTAAAGGCATTTTCTAATATGAGGAATTTTCAGTTATCTACTAGCATTTTTTAATTGCCCTACTACACTTTTCCTACTGGTTTACCAGGCCTCCTGCTGAGATAGTACAGCAAGGAGCTACATATCTTGCCAATTTGTGTCAGAAAACTTTGAAATGTTGCTTTTTCCTCCACGAACTAAGCAGTAGAGGCTCTGAATAGTTGCCCTGACAACAGAAGTGAAGGATGCCAGAAGGGGCTGACAAATTTGATCGGAGAGATGAGATGACTGGACCTCCTAACAGAGGTGATCTTACATAGCCCCAAGGTCAAGTGCTTTCCTCTTCTGGTTTAGAAGCTTTGTGATTAAGAAGACTATCCAGACTCTGCCAAAACGAATGATTCCAAACATTCTACTCTAGCTGAATCAATCTATGAGGATTTAGTGAATGATGTGTCTCCTTCCTAGACTGCTCCAGTGCACCAGAAGGTGAAACAGAATTAAGTAGAATTTTAATAATTCAAAGCTTACCCTGAAAACAATGACTTTCTCAGTAACTGCGGCAAGCTGCTTTCAAATGCTTTTGAATTTACGATCAATTCAAACCGACAAAGTGACAAGATTTGAATCTTATATTTCACAGGAATTTGAATTCCGATGCATTCAAGATCAATAACAATTTAGACTTGTAGAGCTGGGGTGGAACTCTCTTTGCCAGAATGTCTACAGTGTTGTGAAGAGAGGTAAGACATTATGGGATCCCTGAGACAATGCTGAAGGAAAATTAATGATGAGAGTATATAAAACAGCCCGGGTAATTATATGACCTTTCCCTGAAAACTTGTTTTTCTTCTTGTTTTTACAAGATCAAATACAAAAATATTCTCCTTCTTCCTAATTTTCAACTAATCATTTCATAATTAAATTTTACATATGCTCTTTATACCTTTTGTTTTAGGTTTTGGGAACTGGCGTTACTTACAAAGGTGAGGTCACTTTGTGATAATTTATTAATCTATACCTTTATGATAAGTATATTTTTATGCATTTGTAGTATAAGTAAATAAAAATTTTAAAAGTGATACATGTCTTTTATATATCAGTGTAACTATGTACGAGTATAGATATAGATACCTATGTAGATCCTTTATGGAGACAAGGAATATATGTGATCTATAATAAATGAGAAACAAATTGATAAATCATCATAAAATAATCCCATTCTTGAAAATTATACACACACACACACCCACACTAGAAATGTTTAGTGGTCACTTCTTGGAGTAGAATTGAGAGAATTTATGTAGAAAATATTTTTCTCAATGTATCAAATAAATTATTTTGAAAAAAGGTGGATTTGAAATTATTCTAAAATAAGCCCATATAACCTTTATAAATGCACATTTTTGAAACAAACAAAATTCGAAAAAAAATGCTTTGTATATCTTTTCTATTTTATTTATTTCATTATTTTCTGTCCCAAAGAAGAGCAAAAACATCATTATTGCTTCCTTTTTTAACTTAGAAAAGCTACTTAGGTGTTTTCTTAGATCATTGTTTTTACATCTTTCTTTTTTTACAAAAACTTCATTTATTGCTATATGAATTTCAGTCTACGGAGTTGTTTGTCTTGTTTTGTAAATTTTACTTAAGTTTACATACCACTAAATGCAGGAATAATAATGGTATGGCTCAATTAATTTCATCATAGTGAATACACCCAATACCAGCACCAAGAGATTTTAGCCAACCTATCTAAATAGCTAGTAGAAAAAACAAACCAAAATTTTAAAAGAGGTTATCATTTTTGAACAATATAATTAACAGATTTGGACTAGTAGGGATATAGAAAATGGTGCATCTGGCAAATGAGAAATACCATATTATTTTGAAGTTTATATGAACGTTTACCAAATTTGACCATATACTTGCCATAAAGAAAAGTTAAATACATTTTATCATTTAGAAATATTCATTGTATCTTCTCTAACTTGAATAATTTAAGTTAAATAAATACAAATAATGAATAGAAAAATACGAACAAAGTAGAAATTAAACAATATGTTTTTAAATAACTTGCAAGTTAAAGAAGAGAAAGAAGAAATTGCCAAATATTTTAAATGAATGATATTGAAGGCACTACAGGTGAAAACTTGTGGCACTCAGTTATAGTTGTAAAGGTATTGAGAGTACTTCAAAAAAAATCATGAAAAATTACAAATGAAAGACAGTACAAATCTTTCCACAAACTTTTTGAAGTACCCTCATATACAGTATAAAGGAAAAAAATTGAAAATGTATTATTTAAATTTTTATTTCAGAGGCTAATAAAAATCAGCAAATAAAAGTAACAAATTAGAAGAAACTGTTTAATGAATATAAGAAATCAACGAAATATTAAAGAAACATTTTCCTGTATGTGTATAAACAGATTTCTTGATAAGTACAACTTTACAAAGATGACAGCATAAAAATAGAAAATCTGAGTTTTCTAATGTCAATTAAAGAAATTAAATCATTATTTAAAATCTTTCCACAAAGAAAGATCCAAATGATTTACCAGTAATTCTATTCCAAGTATTTTAACATAAAATATAACTCTTTCACAAACTTTCCCAAAAAGTACAAAAGAGGGAAAAGTTCAAAAATTTTTATGATATCAGAACAAACTTGCTCCTAAAACTTGGAAAAGATAGAAGTAAAGAAATTTGTCCTAAATTTGAGACAAATTTTCGTCTCAAATATAGGTTCAAATTTCTTAATAAAATATTAGCAAATCAAATATAATGATAAGAAGAAATAATCTATTATTAGCAAATAAGTTTTATTTCAGGTTTGCAAGGACAATTTATCATTACTTGAAGCAATGTGATTTGGCACAATAACAGTAAAGAAATATGACCATTTCAATACATGTAGATAGAGCATGTGAAAAAAATTAAAAATTCTTATAGTAAACATTCAGCAAAATTGAAATTAAGGGAAACATCTTTCTTTTACATATATGTATATACACACACACACTAAAAACAAAACAAAAAATAGACCAAAAAAACCTAACTAAAGATTCAAGAGATTTATTGGCAAAGTATTAAGTATGCATAAATGGTAAGTGCTTAGCATCCTAAAAACTTCGTACTTGTAAAATGCTTTCTTTTTCTTATCCTGGATAGCTCAATAACTGGGAATATAGTGGCGTTTTACTATGCAAGGGGTATGACACTTTGAAGCCAGGGCTTTTATCCCTAAGTCTTTCAATACAACATTACAAAATGAATTGTCTTTAGTACCCTATATTAGTTTCCTATGATGTGTAACAAATTATTGCACACTCAGAAGCTGAAAACAACATACATTTTTGATCCCCTAGTGTAGTGCATTGAATTACATCTCCCCAAAACTCCCTGAAGCTTGAGTTGTGACCCCAAGTTTTATGTATTAGGCACTTAGCCCCCACTGTGACTGTTAAGGGGATGGGAAATTCTATTATGGTAATTGTAAGGTGGGGCCTTGAAGTGATTGGATTGTAGGACCATGCATTAGTGGATGGATTAAAAATGATGGTCGGGGGCATGGTTCTGAGGGCTTTAAAAGAAGAGGAGAGTCTCTCTCTCTCTCTCTCTCTCTCTCTCTCTCGCAACATGAGACCCCTGGGTCACTGTCACCACCACCAGATGTACTTTGTACTTCCCAGCCTCAGAAACTGTAAGCAATAAATTTTGTTTTCATTATAAATCACCCAGTTGCAGCTATTCTGTTATAGCAACACAAAACTGACTAATACACCAGTTTTGTGGGCAGGAGTCCAGGTATAGATTAGCTGAGTCCTTTTCTCAGGGTCTCACAAGGCTAGTATTTAAGTGTCCACCAGGCTGAGCTTATTTCTGGAGCTCAGAGTTCTCTTCCAAGCTCATGTGGTTACTATGGTTGAGTTCAGGTTTTGTGGTTATAGCACTGTCTCCACTTTCTTATTGGATATCACCTGTGGACTGCTCTTGGCTCTTGCAGGCTCACAGAATTCTTTGCATGTGGCTCTCTCACAGACCCTCTCACAACATGGTAGCTTTCTTTTTCAAAGTCAGTGAAAGAATCTCAGTTCTTTGTGGTTCTCTTGAGGAAGAACCCAGTCCCTCTTTTAAGGGCTCTTACCTAATTAAATCCAGACAACCCAAGATAATCTCCCTCTTGATTAATTCAAAATCAACAGATTTGAGACCTTTTTTATATTTTCAAAACCCCTTCACTTCTGTTATATAATATAAGTTAATTGGGGAGTAAAATCTTATAATATTCTTAGGTCCAGCCCACACTCCAGGGCAGAGAAATAGAGGACATGTATGCCAAGGGGACAGGAATCTTAGAGGCTGTCTTAGAATTCTGCCTACTGCAGAACCCAGAGCAGTACTTCCTCAATTCGAGTCTGTTTGCCAGTAACTGGCTGGATTTAAATCACCTGGATAAACTAGGTAAAATATACATTCCTGGTCTCATTCATTCATTTATCCTACACATTTTTAGGTCATGCATTTTTGTAGATGGAAGGCATAGAGCAGTCAATCAGACAGGCAATATTTTTTGCTTTTACTGGAGGAAATACATGATAGAAAACAGATAAGATAACTTTATCTATTACTAAATATTATGATATAAACAACCACCTGGAAAGCTACTGTTTTAGAAGAACTGAGAGTTTTGGGATCAAATTTGTTAAACAAAGCAAATAAACAAAACACTAGCAAAAACACATGATTCTGATTGGAAGCTAGATTAATAAAATATTGTATTAAGGTGCCATTTACTGTATTGAAGAAAAAATTACGAAAATTTTACCCTAGAAACACAGAAGTATAACTGAAGCTTTTTGACATGTGTTGGAGAAAGTAGAAATCACAGTGAATTCCTTGTAATCATTATTAAGCACCTTGAAATTTGCTGTTACAAAACACTACCAAGCCTTTTGGTTACTATTGTTGTTGATGTGGGTGCTTTCCAAAGTCCCATCAAATAACATAAGGGATAAAAACAATTTATGTATAATTGTGAACCAATTCAATTCATTATTAAATATGTGAACCATCAAAAATCATTAGCTGTTTTTCTGTAATTTTTTTAATGAGTTAATGAATGTACAATGTTGGCATGGCACAGGTCAGATGGTACACACCAGATGAAACCAGATGGCTCTACAACCACCTATCATTTATATGAATTTGGATCTATGACTTAACCTCTGTAAGTCTTGGTTTTCTCAACAGAAATATGGGGTACTAAGGAAATAGCATGGTCCCTTTAGAAAAAATATTCACTAGTTCTGATATTCAAAACAAGGGAGAGGTGAATGTGGAAGTTTAAAAATTTTGATTCTCATTTGATTTTAGAATAAAGTTTTTAGGAAAATGCATGTATAGGGCAAAAGCTCTCAGGTAGGGGGCCACAGCCGACACATAGCTGGGCAACAGCCCATCTAATCAACTCTAATCATTGCTTAGGTATGGGATTGTATACTTTAATGATTTTAGAGCTAACAGGTCGTTGCCATACCGATCCTGTTAGGAGATTTTAAGAAGTGCTGAAGGGAAAGATGTGAAAATAGTGTTTGTTAGGGGCAAACTGTCTGTTGGTGGAAACTTTAGAAATAATTATACTTAGACTTTATCATAAGAATGTAACTTTTGCTTAAGGAGAGCTTATACTTTAGATAATGAGCACAGTTGGACCAACTTAGCTTTTCACTAATTGTACTTTGGAATGTCACATGGTTAATTTTACTGATGTTACTAGTTTCCATTGTTTAAGCTATAATTAGCCATAGATAACTTTTGTAATACAGCCCATGTCCTTGTGTCCTTTTGTAATGATTGAATCAACTGAATTTTCTTGTGAAACTTCTTTGTCTTTACAATAAAAAACAGAAACTAACTTTGAATCAGTGCTACACCCAGTTTTCTCCTTTTCACAGAGGAGTTGCTGTGGTACAGACCCTTCAGGCTTCTCATCACATTCATGGTGCTTTGAGTAATCCTTATTCTTGTCTCCATTACACAGTGAGAAGTGTAACAGGAGAAGATGCACATTATGAGGGGAATGTAGTTTAAAAGGGAATCACCACATACGTGTACATGATCATACAAACTCACTGAGAAATTTACAGCTCTAGACCATTGTCTTTCCACCAGTGGTGAAATACATATTCATTTAATCGGCTATTTTACAGTTTTGGCTAATATAAGTAATAATTATATTAATAAATTTGTACATGACATATATTGCACATGTGTAGATATGTAGAAGCTGAAGTGATATGTAGAAGCTTGGTGATATCATAGTGAAACTCTGACTTTAATAGATATTACTACTACATGCACCAACTCAAAATCCCATGAGCAGCATGGCAGTATTCCTGTTGCTGAACATTCTAGCCAACACTTGGTATTACTAGTTTTCTTTTCTTTTTTTTTGGTTATATTAATTTTAACCATTTTTCAGGAATTACAATAATACTTAATGGAATATTTCCCCGGTGACTAAATATACTAAATATGTTTTCATATTCGGATGTTTCTGTCTATGGGAAACCTGTATACTTTGACCTTTTCTCAATATTTTATTATGAGATTTTTAAAACAAAGCAGTAAAAACAAATATAGCTACTACTTAGATACGATCATTAACATTTTACTATATCTGCTTTATCACAAATCTCACTATCCTTTCACCCCATAGCCATTAATTTATTCTACTTATTGTTATATGTTTAAAACTAAATTAAGATATCAGCATAATTTTCACTTTGAAGTTTATTTTTGATGACTATAAGGTATTTTATTAAAAGTGCATTTTTTTTTTTTCATTGGAAAGATACCTTCTGTTTTTTTATTATTTCTTTTGGTCAGTCACTCATCAAATTAATTTTGCTCCTTTGAGGATAATGTGTCTTTTTTTTAATTGCACTGAATATTTTTTCTTTTGGTTTTTATTTTTAGCATCTTTACTGTAAGGAATCTGTTTTAATTTTTTTTTTAATTCACACTGCTTAAATTTGTTACAGCTTTATGAATATCTGACAAAGTATTTCATATGTTTTGGGAAATTACTGTCATATATCTCTTCAATTATTGCTTCTACCTAATTTTCTTTTTCTTCCCCTTAGGGCATTGTAATTACACTTGATCAAGCCTTTTACCCATTAGGTTATAGTTCTTTTATAATTTTTTCCCATCTTTTTTGACTTCTTCATATTATTAACCTATCTGTGCTCTTCTCTTATAATTTATTGCTTCTCTACTTCGTTTTGCTTTATTTGCTTTTAAACTCATTGTTTTTAAGTCTTTAGTTTTATGTATTACCTTTTCTTTCAATTTTATGACTTGTTATTTTTTAAAATAACTTTTGTTCTTTGGGGAAAATTCTTAGTTGTACCATTTATTTTCCTAAAATATTTAGCCATGGGTATTTCAATGTTCATTTTGGGAAATTGCTGTAACTGGCTCACCTGTGTGTATTTGGAAATTTATGATTGAAAAGTAGATATTATTCACAAAAATTGTGGTGGTCTGGATGATAATATATTTGTTAAGTGGAGTTTATCTTGTTCTCCGGTAGGCAGCATGCATGAGGTCAGATCACATTAATCCAATAAAGAAAAAAATGCTCAAGTTGTAGTAGTTGTACTTGGCCACAGTTATTATGGGGTCAATGACTACTAAGAATGTGTTGTACTTACTAGAGCCTCTCATTCTTGGTGGGCCTTCAGTTGCACTTATTTTTCCTCTGCAATATGAAAATTTACTCCTAAAAATCTACTATTTTTTAGCAGCTTTTGCTTAATGTCTTGGCCTGTTGCCTGGCAAGGCGTAAGACTTCAGCAAGTGCCTCAAATGGAAGAAAATGCAATATTACATTTACTTATTTGCACTTCTCTTCTCTTGAGAGTCTTGATAATCTTGGCTAACTTGGTGGCTCCAGATTCTCTGGGAGATATCCAAAAGCTATGATAGCTTTAACGACAAAATAAAAATTAAAAAAAAAATAAAATAATAAAAAATTAAAATTAAAATTAAAAAAAAAAAAAAAGAAAAAATTTTTCCTTTAAAATTAACTTATTAATTAAGGAGAGTTTGGAAGAAAGAAAAATAATAAAAATCCATTCAAGAAAAAAAAAAAAAAAGCTATGATAGCTTTTCTTCTTCTTAGCTGAAATCATCGTTCTAACGTCCTCTCAGCATTCCCTTTTCTAAGAATTCTCCAATTCCCTGACCTTTCAAAATGCCATTTCCCATCTTTGCATTTGCCATTTCTCTGGGATCTTTCATCCTTAAGTTCTGATTGTCTCAAAAGCATGCTATTGCCTTGAAATATGATACATTTTTGGTACTGAATTCAGCTTTTTTTTTTTTTTTTTTTTTTTGATTCTCAGAAATGTTGATTTTCTGCAATGAAGGCTCAAGGATTTAATTTATATGAAAAAATATTTGTTCAAGAATGAATGGAAGTTTGGTTGATTTCTGGGGCCAAATATGGACCTGGATTAGAATGATCTGAACAACATGGTATCTGTCTTAGATAGTTCCTTTCCTTTCTGGCTCCATGAACTCCTAACCCTATATAGATTGGATGGAAGGTAGAGTTGAATAAGATTTTTTTCTTCTGTAATTGGCAAGGGACAAAGTACAGGATTTTGTATAGGAAAGAAGGGCGTTCTGCAGTATCTTCTTGAAAAAACTATGAGGCACTGGCATTGTAGAGTCTCATGGGAAGACAGCTTCTCTTTACTACTCAACTTTTTTTTTTTTTAAAGCTTAAGTAGTGCTGGGAACCAGCATCCATAGCAATGGCATTAGGATTGTCATGCAAGAGACAAATAGCCATGGTAGTAACATAATCCAGAATCCAAGTGGCTTTTTGGACAGAAAGCACCAAAGAGGAGCACTGAAAACAAGTTTATGGTAAGAATATTGATGAACACTTGTGAAATACAATCTGGTACACTTGCAGGCTGGTTGGGAGATATTATGGCATGACAGGCCATGAGTTTTAGTAAAATATGGCGAGATGAAGAGATATTTTATTCATATATTTTTACATATTATTAATTTTAGTTTTTCAGGTTCTGACTCTGTAGAGCTAGGGTTAGGGTCTGGTGCTCAAAGACCCATTAAGCCCATTCACAAACCCTTCACATGCAGGTCTATGAGCTAGGTTACAGGCAAAAAGGTCCTTGGAGCCTTGATTGAAGTAGGAATAGTCTTTATTCAGCACACACAATACTATCAGTCAAGCAGTCAACAGAGAAACTCAGAAACTCAACTGCTACTGGCAAAGTCCACTGACAAACTGAACAGCTGCCAGCAGAGTAAACATGCTCTATTTTTAGACGTGAGCTCTGCAGGCCAGCTCTGCTTCACAAACTGAAGAACACACCTACCAACAAAACTAAAAAGATAAATTGATGTGCATGTGCACTAACTCCACCCACACACAACTTGTTTACAGGAAATGTGCTGCTCGACCCCCAAACAGACCTGAGCTGAGGGAGCCTGACTAAACTATCGTATTTTCCCCACAGACTCAAACACTATCTATTCAAGCAGTATATCCCAAAAGACCTCAGTGGTCTTTGATCACACTCTTTTCCCCTTTGAATGCTTTAGAATTTGTTTTATGCATTTTTTATGTTATAATTTCTGTCTACATGACTAGCCCATAAGTCCTTGGGAGATATAGCATGTATTATTTTCCCATTGCTGCTGTAATACCCTAAATTACCATTAAATTGTGGATTAAAATTACACAAGTTTATTATCTTACAATTTCATGGATCAGAAATATCACTGAGTTAAAATTAAGGTTTAAGTAGGCCTGTGTTCCTCCTAGAAGCTTTAAATGGGTATGTATTTTCCTGTCTTTTCCAGCTTCTAGAGGCTGCCTTCATTTCTGGTTCATGGCCCTGTATTACTTTGACATCGCTTCCATGGTCACATTTCTTTCTGATTCTGACTCTCCTACCTCCCTCTCATAAAGACCATTGTGATTATACCAGACTCATCCAGATGAAAGGATAGTCTTCCCATATCATGATACTTAATCACATCTGCAAAGTAGCTTTTTCTATGTGTAGTAACATATTCACGTATTTGGGTGATTAGGACATGAAAATCCATGGGAGGTCATTATTCTATCTACCACAATGAGTATATGTTTTTATATTTCTTCTAAATAATGTAATACACTCCTCTAAAAAGAATAGGGTGCTCAGAAAGTATCTGTTCACTTGTTGTAATAATCTTCAAAGCCTAGTGGATACTTGAAAAATACTTGCAAAGTATTCACCAAAATAATGGACTAGTGATTAACGGATCTTAAGCACTGAATTCCTTAACAAAATATAAGCAGTCACCAATGACTTTTAACATAGGAATGTTTGGGTCATATTTGAAATACTGAGAAATGATATCTCTAGAAAGGTCTACATAAATAATCACAGCACATAAAATATATTCAAAGAATGAAGATTTCCAATTGAGCATAAAAAGATTTTATTAATTGTCCATATAGATCTATACTCTGGGCTAAATTGGTACTAGCAAGAAGATCTACATAACAGACATGATCTTTATTATATTTTCTGGTTTATCATTTAGAAGTAGTGTAAAAGCTCATGGAAGTGTTCAATCATACATATGTATGTGTGTGTATATATACATACATATATGTATGTAATGAAATGTATTTAAATATATATATGTGTGTTTAAATGCATTTTACACTTTTTTAGTTAAATTAGTTTTTCTGCTCATTATCTGATTTCTTAAAACATGTTATTTATAGCAAAGAACCATAACTATATTTTAAAAAGAGAACATATTTTACTCATCTAGTTACCTCACAAGACTGGGACTATTAATTTCACATTGCATTTACACGGATTCATTTTTGTTTAATAAATTAGACTATTAACTTGGGATTATGAACCTTGCAAATAGCAGCTGGTGATATAGAAACTTATTTCCCTTAACAACTATAGGATTTGATGTATGTTTCCCAATGCCAAAAATATAATTACAAGAAAAAATAACAATTATGTATTAAATTGTAAGATATTTCATTAGAATGAGAACACATATTTAAATGTGAAAAATATATTTGTAATATCAAATTTTTACATCCTTGTTAAAAGCAGATTTTGTTACTGAAGCAGGTCAAAACTTTTTTTCAGAACAGCACTGGTAATTAACTAGCAAGAAGATAATAGCAGTGTTGCTTATTGCCAAAACACCTGGTTGATATTTTTTAATTTTGTCTTCAAATACATATTAAGTCAACTTTTCAGAGTAATAGGTTGACATTATATAAAGCATATAAAATCATACTGGGGAGGAAAAACAATGTCAGCAACAAAAATAACAACTATTGATTGGGTTGGAAAATAATCTTCCAGGCTGTGAAGTAAGTGTTTTGCCTATATCATTTCCTTAAAACCTCACAATTAGCCTGATGAATCCGAAATTAAAATCTTTATTTCAGAGATGAGAATGCTGAAGTGAGGAGAAGTTAAGTAATTTGCCCCAAATGATCTTGTTTTGTTTTGTTTTGTTTTGTTTAATTTTCTTGAAATTATCAGACTTACAATTTAAATGTTAACAAAGGAAACCTTAGCTTTTCCCTCAACTTGAGTAACTTTGGACAGGCATCTTCCTGACTGTGACCCCTGATCTCACTATTCTTAGAGCATTTACTTTAGAAAAATTGTAAGTTCTTTCTCTGCCCATTTAAGATGTAAATCTTTTTTTCCCCCTTCTTTAAAGTCTTTTTCCAGTTTTACAACCCAGTAATGACTTTCTCAAGGAAGACCATCTTCTTCCTTAATGAGTGGAGCCACCCCTTTGAAATGTAATCATCAAGGAAGATAGCGCCCCTACTTCTCAGTCTCTGTGGGATGGTAAGAGCCTAAGTTTGGTGGGTGACTTGCTCCAAATTGTAAAACTACCACCTGCCATGAAGATATGAGAAAGTATAATTTTCCTTTGGGCAAGACCAATTAGCAAGCAACACAGTTGGCCTAAAATCCCCCTGTCTAGCTCTCAGAAGACTTCTCACTGTTTCTTCCAGTCGAGTTGATTTCAGACTGTGTGCTATGGATCATCTCTGTCCCCTAAAGTTCGTTTACTGGAAATTTAATCCCCACTGTAACAGTGTTAAGAGGGTGAGAAATCCAATTATGGTGTTTGAAAGATGGGGCCTTAAAGAGGTGACTGGACTGCAAGGACTGTGCCCTGTTGAATGGATTGAATGGAATGAAGGGTGTGGTTCTGACAGCTTTAAAAGGAGAGCAAGTGAGGAGGTTAACTCATTCTTGCTTAGCCCATATTCGCTCTATGCTATCCTGAGCTGCTGTAAAGTCACCCTAGCAGGAAGAAGGCCCTCACCACATGTGTTCCCTGGATTTTGGACTGCCCAGCCTCAAAAACTGTAAGAAATAAATTTCATTTTTTTGGAAATTACCCAGTTACAGGCATTCTGTTATAAGAAACACAAAAGAACTAATACTGTGGGCCGAGCCCGTGGCACACTCGGGAGAGGGCGGCACTGGGAGCGCGGCGATGCTCCCGCCGCGGGTTCGGATCCTATATAGGAATGGCCGGTGCACTCACTGGCTGAGTGCCGGTCACAAAAAAGGCAAAAAAAAAAGAAAAAGAACTAATACTGTGTCTGGTTTCTCTTCCCCATTGCAATATCTTTGAATAAAGTCTGCCTTACCTTTTCAAATTTGCCCACCACATTTTTTGCTTTGACAATGTTAATAACAGCCTTCAGAATCTTACTCAAAAAGCTCATTCTTTCTTTCCAGTATTATTATACTATAGGAATATCTTGCTTCTGAAAAAAATATATATGTACATCTCACTCTTTTGAAGGTAAGTATCAAAAATATTTTGAACTGAGTCATGGAATTATATTTTTGTATTCCCCATAATTACAGAAAAATATTTTTCAAAGCCATGTACTTGCATATACAATGGTGTGTATGTGCATGTTTGTGTGTGTGTGTGTTTATGTTGTGATCCCCAAGAACACTGGAAAATTCTGTTGCTTTGCAACATTGACATCCTTGCTTCTATTCAACAGCCTAACACCTTGCTTTTAGTGTGTCTGTACATACATACAAACAAATCAAATAACTATAAGGAGAGAGGTTTGGCATAGATACTAAAAATGCAACAACAAAGATAAAAAAAGAAAAAATATATACATATTCATATTGTGTCACAAGCAATTCTTAAGCACTTTTTGGTTAATTCATTCATTTTTCCCTGCAAACATATCACTAATCCACAATTTAAACATTAACCCACATTATGTGCTGTGGATGAGAAAACTTGGACTCAGTGAGGTTTCTCATCCATTTTGAAGGTAATGAAAACAACGCACAGAAAGATTAGTAAATTTCCCAAGGGCAAAATGTCAGTAACTGACAAAATTAGGATTTTCTGTTCCAGTCACTTTACCTCTACAATCTGTTTTACTCCCCTTACTTCATACACACAACACTTTTACCAAGCACCATGCAGAGGCAAAAAGACCTACTGAGAGGTGCATCCATCTGATTTATTCAGTTTGTGTGCTTATGCAACAGTAGTAATCAATGCTTATATTAAAATCCCACACAAAATAAATTGCAGACCCATCTGAAAAATGAACTCTAAACTGAATTTTACCTACGGAGAGAACTGAACTTCTAGTCAAAAGGCAAGAATGCGGTGAAGGATCTACAGGACTTTAGCCATGTTAGCATTTCCACTGTGGGGCAGAGCCTGAGGATGTAGTTGCTGCTGGACTAAGTTGTTTCAGGGAAATAGTCCTACATTGGGTACTACAGTATTCTAGCCCAGAGGTCACAGGAAAACATTATATGAAAGCAAACTAAATAGCATAAAAACACTTCTTAATTAGGATTATCTCAATGATTTACATTCTTTACAGGTAGTTAAACAAAACAGAATTGACAATATGGATAATTTTTAGACCAGTAGTCAGGATTACCATTTCTCTCATCACTGATGGTTAAGTAAGGTGAATGAGGAAAGACAATATCTCATATTCAATTTAAGTGGAGACAGGACTCAAGTGTTTCATATCAGGAAGTAAAACCACTTAAGGGTTTCAGCAGGCAGTAAATGTAGTATCTGTCAATAGTGTGATGTGCCACCCGGGCCTACCACTGAAATAACAAATGCCATTATAAGTGGTATGATTGTTACATAAAAGTAGAGTCTTAGTCACTTCTGGCTGCTATAACAGAATACCATGGACTACTGTGGACTGGGTGGCTTAAACAACAAACATTTATTTCTCATGGTTCTGGAGTCTGGGAAGTCCAAAGTCAAGGTGCCAGCAGATCCAGTATTTGGTGAGGGATCTCTTCTTTGTTTGCAGACAGCTGACTTCTTGTATCCTCATATGGCTGAGAGAGAAAACATTTCTCTCATCTTTCTTCTTGTGAGGTCACTAATCCCATTCATCAGAGCTCCGCCCTCATGACCTAATCACCTCTCAAAGACCCTACCTCCTAATACCATCACATTGGGAGTTAGGATTTTAACATATAAATTTGCAGGAGACAAACATTCAATCCATAACAAATAGGTACACTCTACTTTGTACTTGTTCCAGAATACCCTTGATATAATGGAATCATTAGAGTAACAACTCTTTAAGTTGCATTAAAATGAAATGTAGTTAAATGTGGTTAAAGGAAATCAGCTAGGCTTGAGATGTTTTAAAACTGTTTAAGGAACAAATTAAAAAATGAGGGCATAATACTACCTGGAAAGTAGATTTTCAGAAGGATGTCTAACATTCTGTAAGACCTAAGTTATGATCCAGTTGCAGTTGTTGGAAACTCTGGGGAAATATACATTTTTACAGTCAGAACTGTTGATGGAATGGTCTACCTCAAAATATGACCAAGTAATTGGCCCTTCAAGGTGATCAAGCCTAACTTTACTGCTTGAAGATGTTGTATGGGGCTAAAAATTAAGATGCAAAATTAAATTAGATAAACTGTATGTAACTTTTTATTCTATGATTTTGTTAAATGAAATTATTGAATGATGGGACAATTTGCAACAGATAAGGTGTAAGAACTCATTTTGGAGACATGGTTACTAGCTGAATTCCAGCCCTATTGTAATATCACACACATACCTTGTATTCTAGAAGGGTGAAATGATTATACTTCCTGTACATAGATAGCTTGCAATTTTTATGCCTTTTGAAAGGAAAATAAACTATGTAGGGAATATAGTCATATAAATTGCTAGAATAAAAACCAAAGAAAAACCTAATGTTGGTTAAGCAGATACAGTGGTGGTGAGGTAAAAGCCATGTTTCCACCAGGAAAAAGTCAACATAAGGAATCCTCACATCTGGCCTTTAAATTGATAAATTTACTAAGGCATTTGAATAAGATGACTACCCACATAAAGACAGATTTTCATTGTATCTAAGCCCTTGGGAAGCCAAAATAGCATGAAGATTAGAGAAAATTCAGGGATGGGGAAAAGTGTGAATTTAATTTTCTAGGTTGACCATTTCTTTCTTTTGGTATCATATTTCTTTCAATTTAATAATCTAGATACTGGTATCAGCAAGTTTAGTTAACTTTTAATTTCATCCCATTGTCTGCAGATTTGATTAGTTTAAATCTCACGGGTCAACTCAATTTTCTTCATCTCCATGGTCCTGTGAAGGATGTCACTATCTTTTATGTACTTTTTACAGTGAACAATGGTAAAATGTGGAGTTCAATACCAGAAACTCTTCTGAAGGGCTGTAGTAAGGTAAATGATTACTTCCGTCATTTTTCTCCTGAAATAAATATCTCAATGTCTTTAATAGACATTTCATATATTGTGAATGAAGGCAATAAAACTTTTTTTAATCACTAAATTCTCTTATATTTTTCATCAAGTTACAGTAAAAATCTAAAGTGCATCATAGACCCTCAAGAACTTTAAGATAAGTTAACCAAGGTGACTGAATTGCAGTCTTGGCCTAATATTTTTAAAGAAATAAAAAACCTTTCCACTGAAATTGCTTTCATGGATAAACTCATGCTCTTAACTTCCTGCAAAGTCATTTTCACTTGTGTAGAATGATACGACCATTCCTCTTCCTTAGTGCTACAAGGATTTCTTTTTCCTAATTTGTTTCAAAACTAATATTATGTTTCATATTAGATGATTTGCTAAGCTATGCAAAGCAGTGGAGAGAAAATTGAAATAGATCAAATTACCTTTCAATATTTTCCTTTTCATTTAACGTTTAGTAATGACTTACAAGTGTCTGCACTATGATGGACACAGAAGGTTACACGGAAGAGCTCACTGGTTAGCATAGGAGCAGACATGCTTAAGTGTAAGTACTTTCATGGCCATTACATTAATAGTATATAAACAAAGAGAGGAGGAAGTAACCATATCAAGTGAGTAGGGAGCATGACAAAGAAGGATTCTAGACATAGGAAACATTCTTTGAGCTGAGTCTTGAATCAGAGAAGATGCAGTGGTAGAATCAGAGAAAAGTGACTTTGGCAGAGGGAGAAGCAAATGTGAAAGCACAGTGAAAATGAATAGCATGCTTGAAAGTAACTTGAATCAAAAACTTTTTAATATATGATATTTAGGATTGAAAGTCAAGTCCAGTTTAATGCCATAGATGGTTCACTTGTAATAGGATATACAGTTCGCATTTCTGATGACACAGATGAGAATGAATCGAAGCCAGGGAATATGTAGCAGAAAAATAAAATTTGGAGCTAGTTGTACACTCTTTTCTACAAATTGAGTTTAATGTCAGAGGTTAAGGGGCAGGGCAAGCATTTTTAGCCCAGGGTATTTCTTTTTCTGTACTTTGTCCTCCTGCTGCAGAGTGAGTGAATCAGAATCCCTTCCTCAGGAGCAAATCACAGGTGTCTCAAATAATTTGTTTTATGTGATAACTGAATCTTCATGCCAGGTCGTTTTCTTTTGTTATTTTATGGATAACAGTTGGATTTACACTTTGTTTTGGTAACTATCCTCTATCTGTACTCAGATCTCAGCTTTGCCAGTTATTAAGCATTGGGCTAGTGGCTTAGTTTACGTTACTGAGCACTAGCTTCCTCATCAATAAAATGGGAATATAATAATTCATCTATTTTGAGACACCTTTGATTATAAGACCTTCTATTCTTAATGCACCTCTAAGGAAAAAAAAATTGCCAATTAAACTTTATCTTTAACAAATTTTCGTTTTATACTTACTGGAAGATCTCTTTTAACCCATATTAGATAGAGGTTTTGTTACTATGACATTCATGTATAAATAAAAAGGAAAATACAAGCAAAATATTGGCTAAATTTTATTTTAGTATTTTTACATTCAGTGTCTAATGTTTCTTACTAAATTTTCAATTCAGAGTTATTAATTTCCTCGTTTTTACACACAATATCACTCTTTGTGCCATAAATAGTGTTGGTAATATAACCTCTCTTAAGAGAATTAGAATATATTTAGAAACAAAATGGTGCTGAGCTCTTAAACCCACTTTGAAATTAAATAAACCTACCCTATTTTATGCTTCAACTTTATGAATGTTTATAAACTTGTTTAATTCACTACTTCCCCTTTCCACAACTCTTTAGTCCCTCAGGGTTAAAACACTGCTTTACTATTGCCTCTTGGATTTTCTGACAAGCCTTTGACACCAAATATACATGTTTGTTTTTAATATTGCTGCCCATGATGGTTGTAAATCAATAACCACATCATAGCTGGCCCCTGGCCAACATTAATAGTAGGATAAACCCTGATTTTAAAGATCTCAAAATATGAAAGATAGGAGCCCTGCTATCTGTGATACAGTAATAAAGGTACCAGTCTCCCAGTATGAGTGATAATTGAGATAATTTAAGAAACAAGAATTTATTGAGCACTTCACAAACTGTGAGTACAAAATAAGTACTAGGAGTTGCCCAGTATGGAAGCTGATCAGCATTTTCTAGGAACACTTGCCTTCTTCAGAAATCAAGAAATCTCATTACCTCAAAGAGGAGAAAATGATGAAACTACTTTCTCATCTAATATTGAATCTCAGCATATGCAGTATCAAATTTGGAAGCAGTATTGTTATTTTCAATAAGAAAAATTAGAAATTAGAAAAGTTAAAGTATTTCTGACCAAAAGTAGTTTCATGTTCTTTCTTCTTTTGTAGAAGTACATTCTAAAATTCCCTGCAAGGTATACAGACTAATTCTCATATTTTAACATTTCAGTTATCAAGCTATCACCTCTTTTTTACAGTTTTTGCTCTTGCACATATTTTAATGCTCCAGCATGTGCCACAAATATAATAGTATAGGACAAATTTGGAAAACTAAGGGAGAGGGAAGAACGAGTACATTTAGGACACATGACTTTATAATACTATATAGGGAAAGAATTAAAACATTGATTATTATGCTTTTGCCTCAAAACTGAGGTATTTTATTATAAAATATTCAACAATGCGTAAATATATTTCTCTGTATGCATTTTTTTTTTTTTTTACAGTGGTTAGAACTTTAAATCTATCTAAATTGTTTTTAAAAATGACTATCTGGTTGAAAAAAAAAACCCATAGAAAAACTACTTCTTAGTATTTCTATTTTCTAAAATAAAACATAATATATACCTATTTTTCTGAAATTATACAAAGGAGAGCCTGCCAATTACTTAACATGACAGTGATAATATATAGATATATTTTATTAATTTGATACGTGAAAAATATTGATGATCTTCATACTATTCTTATAAAATTTTTTTATAATTTCAAATTAATAAATGCACCAACAAATCAATATGAGATATTTATAATTTTTGCCAGTGATTTTGATCTACCAGCTCTTATATCTGCAAGAATTATTCTAATTTGGAGAAGTAGCAGTAGAAAGAAAATGGATATTAACAGGCCTGAAATCTACTATCCCTCTTTCCTAGAAAGAAATGAAGAAAGGATGTGGTGTTTGTAAGCAGCTAGTGAGAGATCTCTTCCTGTCAAACATAGTACATAATGCTACTAGTCGGCCAGAGAGTTTTTATCTAAGGAATGATTTCCTGAAAGGAAGTGGATAGAGAGTGATGGAAAAGAAGTTTTTCCATTTTAAGACTCTAAAATTAGAAAAGGACATAAGGCAAAAGTTTATTTCAATTTTGCTTCAGCATTGACGTGAGACCCTAGGAAAATCCCAGTAGTGGTTTTGAATCAGTGAAATTGAGTATATTGACGTTCTGTGGGAAATGCCAAGAATATTGAATAAATTCTGATTAGTAGCAGATATTGAATTTCAGGATCTACTTTTTCTGTAGCTGTGATCCTTTGGAATAGTGTGGTAATTTTAAATATCTGGCTCATAAAACCTCACAGACTTTACTGATTTGTGTTGTCAGTCTAAAAGACCATGGGATATAGCAATCAAAACACACTAATTCAGATTGGACTTCTGAAGTAAACATTGTTGATAAAAATCACAGAAAGAATTACAAAATAATTCTTCCTTTTTAATTTCCACTTCTTACCAATATTCTAACATGCAGCAACGATTTGGGTAGAGTCATATTTCCATTGTGATCTGTGTCAGCACGTTTGCTTTTTGAGGTCTCCACTTATATTTCCAGTGACATTCAACCAAGTAATTTGGAGTTTCAGTTCTCTACTAACATTCAAATTTAATAGTGACAAATATATCGAATTACAAAAATTTACCATGCCATCTAGTAAAAAATAAAATAAAATAAAAATAAACTTTTCATTTAACGAATAAGAAAATGCCGTGACACTTTAAACTTGAAACAGCTCTGATTCCACTCCCACACCAGATATACATATATATACACACACATATACACATACACATAGATATAAAACTTGATAAAAGTTATTTTCCTTATGACCAGAATTTAAATATGAGGTACTTAATTAATTTTGATTGCTTAATTCTCATGCAAGATTATAGTCTCAATGTAATACAAATTAGGGCAAAAAGTTATCTCCACAATTTAATGTGTAATGTTTTATGTGTTTACCTTTTTTTGAGATCCAAAATAGCTTCATTTTTAAATGTCAGAATTAAAATGGATATTTACCAGAGGAACTAGCACATTCAGGCCTCTCCTATGTGTCATACTAGCTTCAATCTGTGCATTTTGACATAGTAAACATGAAGATCAAAATTCCAGCATGACAGTATCTGATGAAAAGGCCTCAGGGGAAAATCTTCATCTTGTTGGAGGCTTTGCAACCATGCTAATGATTTTACTTTGCTATGGTTTTATCTTCAGTTTTGAAGCATAGTGGAAGTTTGTTACAAGGTGATAAATATGTAAAATAAAGTAAAAGATTTATAATAGCAAATTTTGTACAAGTATACTTAAACTTCTCTTTAAATTTCATATAATAATGAGCATAAAGGAAGGTAGCTAAAAATGTTTGACTTTTACTGAGGGCTTAGATATCCACCAGAGAAAGGATGATAATACAAGAGCACGCAAAGAACTCAGAGGACGGAGAAAAATGATGATTGAGAAGGACCTGTGGACAGATAGGGAGGCGAGGACTCTGAGTCTGATGATAGCTACAACTACTGAATTCAAGGTAATTCATGTGACACAGTTATATGCAGAAGAATAGGATTAAATAGAAAATAAACAATAAAACAAACAAAAACAAGATGGAATTAGTCCACTTATGAATTGTTCATCTGCCTATGAGCCACCAAATCTGCTCAAATCTGCCTGAACACTCTTGGGTAGTTCCTCCATGCCAAGTGAATCACTGGAGAGGACTTGTAATCTCTCCTTTCATTTCTTTCTCTTCTTCCCCTTATCCCCTAGAATAAAATAGGTAGAAAGATGAAAATCAAAAATATATTTTAAAGATGACAAACTTTTCTGCCTTTTTCCCTTTTAAAAAAATAATTTAATATTTGAATTTGTAAAAAGGATCAAACTATTCTAATTGGGAAAACTGAGAACTTTGTTGGACATCCTTAGCCTTATTTTGTAATTTAGTACTTTAAAATATTCAAATAGTATATGTGCAGTACCATAATAATTTATATGCTTAGAGCTTATGAAGTCTTTGTTTTTTATTGAAACATATAGATTATACATATTTGTGGGGTATGGAATTCAATATCAATACATGTATATAATGTGTGATGATCAAATCAGGTTATTAGCTATTCATTATTATAAAATTTAATCATTTCCTTGTGATGGCACATTCAATTTCCTCTCTTCTAGCCATTTGATAGCATGCCCTAGATTATTAATTATAGATACTACTTGAGTTTATGCCCATAGAATTTTTTTTTTGTAGCTAGGTTTTATGTGTCCATTAACCACATCTCCCTATCCCCCACTCTCTCCCCATCTCCTGACTCTAGTAACCAGTTCTGCTCTCTCCTTCTGAAATTCAACTTCTTTCTTCTTTCCTTCCTTCCTTCCTTCCTTCCTTCCTTCCTTTCTTCCTTCCATGTTCCCACTTATGAGTGAGGACATTTGGTATTTCTCTTCCTGTGTCTGGCTTATTTACTTAACATAATTTTCTCCAAGCTCATTTGTGTTACTGCAAATGGCAGAATTTCATTCTTTTTTATGGCTGAGTAGTATTCCATTGTGTGTATACACCACATTTTCTTTATCCAATCATCTGTCCACGGATATTTAGGTTGGTTCCATATTTTGGCTATTGTGAATAGAGCTGCTATCAACATAAGAGTGAAGGTTTTCCTTTGACATGATGATTTCCATTCCTTTGGGTATACACCTAGTAGTAGAATTACTGGATTTTATGGTAGTTCTATCTGTAGTTTTTTGAGAATCCTCCATAATATTTTCTATAATGGTTGTACCAATCTACAACAGTGTACAAGGGTTCTCCTTTCTCCACATCCTAACCAGCATTTGTTATTTTCTGTCTTTTTGATTATAACCAGTCTAACTAGGTGAGATGATATCTCAATGTAGTTTTGATTTGTATTCCTCTGATAATTAGTGATGTTGAACGATTTTTTATATAGTCATTGGCCATTTATATGTCTTATTTTGAGAAATATCATTTCTTATTTTGACCATTTTATAATTGGTTTATTTTTCCTTATTATTAACTTGCTGGAGTTTCTTGTACATTTTGGACATTAATCCCTTGTTGATGCTTAGTTTGCAAATATTTTCTCTCATTCTGTAGGTCTCCTTTTCGCTCTGCTCACTGCTTTCTTTGCTGTGCCAAGCTTTTTAGTTTGATATAGCCCCATCTGTAGATTCTTTTACTTAAAATAACATAAATAAATTTGTTTGTAAGGGAGAAAAAGCTTAAGGAACATAATTCTTAAGCTTAAACAGAATTCACCATATCTAAGGGCATATGAAACAAAATGGGTTAATTTCATGTGTTGCGATAATTGACACTGTGGTTATGCATACGATTAGCTTCATAAGGAGATGAAATCAATGACATTTGCATTAGAGATTCAAGTTTTATACCCAAATATAAAGTGGAAAATTCAAATTGAAGTCAAATATTTAAACAAACATAACTAACTTGGAGTTTAAAGCTCAAGAGCTGTAAAATTTTATATGGAGGAAAAAGGCAAAGAAGAATTTAAATCCTAGAAAAGTTTAGTTGAAATTTGTAATCGCCTATTACTTTTGGTTTGACAAAGGCAGAAATAACATCTAACAATTACTGTTCACTCACTCTGTCCTGTGCATTTTTCCAAGTACAGTATTTCAGTGCTGCACATGAACCTTACAAGAATTTTATGAGGTTGGTACTATAGTTATCCTCTTTGAAAGATTAGCAAACTGACATATAAATAGGTTAAATATTTTGTCCAAGGTCCTCTAGCTAGTGAATTATTAACCAAGATTCTAATGTAAGCAGTATTATTCCAGACAGTTTTGAAAACTGAGGCTACTGACTCATCCAAATCACAAAATGACTTTAGAGGTATATATGGGACACAATATAATCCTTAAAAGAGGAAAAATATAGCATCTTACGTTTTTTAATGTTTAAATAAATATAAAAACGCCACTTTTATCTTTAAGTCCTATGATTCTAATACGACTTATGTGCGTCAAGAACTTTCAAAACATACTATTAAAAAGAAATTCTAGTAATTTCTATTGATGAAAGCTTCCTTTGTTTTGATGTAACTAGTTCCCATTTAGAATCATACCCTCTGGAAAGTGCTATGCAGTAACAACACTAACCTTTGTGAGAGTAGGAAAAAGTCATGCAAAATTTAATCAATTTCTCATTAGGTTCCACACTAGTTTGCTTTTCTAAATGTCAAAATTACTGATAACAAACATTTTATAACCCAGAACCGCCATCTAATTGTTCATCTTCCCCACCCCTTTGGCTAGGCTTTAATAATGATTCAGTGCTATTGTGATATCCCCCAAATTATCATACAAAGTTTTAGAAAGCAATTAACTTTAATTCTGCTGTTGCCATGTGCAAGGAAGGCACTTTGCATTTTTTATCTCATTTACTCCTCACCACAATTCTACCAGACCAAGATCAATATCCCAGTTTTTTGGCAAACTGCTGTAAGCAGAGTAATGGGACAAGGATTTAAAGCAAGGTCTTCCTGGCTTTAAAGCCCATGCTTCATCCATGTAGCAACTGGCCTCAGGTGACGTTAACACTTTAATTACAGTAACATCGTATTTTTAAATTATCCTTTAAAAATATTTAAGGCTACGTATTTTATAAATTTTATGACTGAAAATTTTGATGCATATATGGTTTAATAAATGTGGTAACGCTTTTATCAGAATATTTGTTTCCTGATTGTATCTATTAACAAAATTTACTATGTGTATATTAAACATTTCCTTTAGGATTTCAGAAGTGTTAGATTGAAGGATAGGTATGAACTATAGTTACTAATCTTGCAAAAGAACATAATCAAGAAGAAAAACAAAAGTCTTCAAATATTTAACATTTGGTATCAGTATTTATGTCATAGTTGAGAATCAGATTTAATCATGTACTCTTTGAGAGCCATACACTATTTTAGCCATAGACAAGGATACAAAAATATGTAAGGCATCATCCTGATCTCTAAACAATTCAAATTTAAAGGAAAAAAAGAAAAGTATACAAATTATCCTGTTTATAAATGCTATTGAAGAAGCTGTGATAAGCCTGGAGGTGTCATCAACTTTGGGTTGAAGGAATCTTAGATGCATAGGTATGGATGTTGAGTTAGAACATAAGAGGTTCCAGTGTACCCTGAAGTGGCATAGTTAGGATAGAAGATAATATTTCTTGAAAAGAAATACATCTGATAATTTTAAGAATCATGGCAAACATAAACAGAATATTTTTATTATTACACAAAGAATTGCTATATATAGAACATGTATCACCAATCAGTCTGATACAAGAAACACATCAATGAGACTATCTGAAGTCAGGATGTCACTGGTGACTGTGTTCTAGATTTTTCTTCTTGCATGGCAAAGCCAAGATTTAAGGTTTAAGAAAATAAGATTTGGGTGCTTTTCTCAATGAAACTACAAAAAATAATACAGCAAAGGATGTGATACAGGAAAAGGTTGAGGCCATTAATACAAAATATTTCAGAGACTATGTCTATATTGTATTTCATTAAAGTCTGTGTTTTCAATAGTTCTTGGTATGTTTAATAACATATGTAAGTACCATTTAAAAGTAATTATTGTTGAATTAATAAATGAATAAAGTAGAAAAAATGTGAAGACTGAAAATTTGAGGAGAAACTTGCTGACTATTCCTCAGGAATGTGAGAAGGTACTTTGAGATGGAAGAAAGAAGTGGGTGACCACTGACAGTAGGAGCACACAGGGACCTCAGGACCCACAGGCGGCCCCCACCAACAGCCAGCAAGACAGTGTGGTACCATTGTGTGGGCAGCCCACCCAGCCATTCCATAGACACTGCAGCCATGTGGGTGGTCCACTGCAGCCACCATTGCCATGTGGGTGGTCCACCACAGCCACCACCATTGCCACAAGGGCAGCCTGCTGCCACTTCCACAGCAAGGGTGGCCTGACACCACAGCAGCAGCCACCACTGCCACAGCAACTGCCACCCTGCAGGCAGCCTGCTGAGCACTCAACTGCATTGACACAGGGAGAGGCACAAGCAGAGCCCAAGAAAAGAGATGAGTGAGTGCAGACCCACAACCCAGCAGCCCAACCCACAGGAGAAATTACAAGGTCCCCCATGGCAGCACACCTGGGAGTGGGAGGTGCGTGAACAACCCATGAAACTGCCTTGATCTAAGGAGAGACACATGCAGAGCTCCCAGAGACAGCAGAAACTTAGGATATCCAAATAGAGTAAGGAAGAAAATTCCCAACCACCGTCAACCAATTGCACAACTCATGAAAGTAAGGACCAAAGATGGCCTGCTACGTATAGGAAAGAGGAAAGAGAAAACCTAATTAGGATCACCCATTCAAATTTAGGATCTCCAATATACCCCAGTGGACATATTGGGGTCACAGGATGCTGGCCAGGGTACCAACGAGTCCACCCAGGGCCACCCACCACAGCCAAAGAGCAACAGCCACCCAGGTGCTCCTCTCAAGAACTTTAGAGTTTGCCCATGTCCTCAATGACCCAATACAGTGTCACTAACCTCACCAAAGAATCACTAAGTGCTCCATTACCTAGGCCATGGAGACACTAACACACAACATCAACTAAATATGGCCAAAGAACCCACACAGAGACTAAACTACTGTGTCTAGCCAGAACCAGTACTAAAACACCTACTCAATGGTCAATATAAAACACACCTACAGGAGAAAGTTTATCTCCTCAAAGACCACACAAGAGTAATAGAGGAAATAGCTGCCCTACGGGATGGCCAGACAACAATGTAGAGATACTAGAAATACAAACAAACAAGAAAATATGACAACTCCAAAGGAATCTGATAACTCTGAAGTATCAGACCACATAAGGCAGGAAAACATTGAAATGACTGAAAAGGAATTCCAAACAAGAATCTTAAGGAAACTCAAGGAGATACAAGAAGACTCAGTTAGATGGTTTCCATTTCCCTGATGCTTACTTACATTGACAGTTTTTTTATATGTCTGTTGACCATTCATACGTCTTCCTTTGAGAAATGCCTATTCAGCTCCTTTTCCAATTTTTTAATCTGGTTACTTGTTACTGTTAAGTTGTTTGAATTCTTCGTATATTCTGAACACTAATTCCTTGACAGATATGTAGTTTGTAAATATTTTCTTCCACTCTGTAGGTTGCCTTTTCACTCTGTTAATCGCTTGTTTTGCTGTGCAGAAGTTTTTTAGTTTGATATAATCATATTCATTATTTTTTTCCTTTGTTGCCTGTGATTCTGTGATTCACAAAAAGTATTTGTGAATAAGACCTACTATCTGAAGTATTTCCCTGACATTTTCTTTTAGGAGTTTTATAGATTTAGGCCTTATATTTAAGTATTTAATCTATTTTGAGTTGCTATTCATATTGGTACATGGCAAGAAGTATGGGTCTAATTTCATTAGTCTACTTATGAATGTCCATTTTTCACAGGACCACTTATTATTTGAATGTCCAGTTTTTCCAGGATCATTTATTATTTGAGAAGATAAACAAAATAGGCAAACCATTAGCAACATTTTCCTCTTCCAAGGTGAATCCATGATGTCTCCTAGGAAATCACTGCAGCATATAATTGATGTAAATATACCATACTCTGGGGAAATTGTGACCTCTTCTTCTTCTAAAATCCCAAATAATTCTTCATAACAATTATTTTAGCATGTTTTAACATTAATTTATTTTTGCACAAATCTTGTCCTTTAAACAGGTCATGAACTCTTTGTTAAGACTAAATCTAATATATGAAAATGTCCGTTGAAAAAAAACAAAACAAATATTGAATACATATATACAGAATTTAATTCTGTGCATAATAAATCAAAAATGCAATATTTTTAAACATAACATGATGAGATTCTAAGGGAAAATTTAAGTCTTCAATATTATCAATGTAATTTTTCTATAAAAATATATTAATTATAAAAGGGGTCAATTTAATTAATGGTTATTAATTAGCACATTTATTAAGCAATTTAAGGAGTACTAGGTGCTTCTATGTGTACTAGGTATACATTGTGCTAACCCTAGGTTCACAAAAATTAAAATGATCAATATCCTTGCTGTTAGCACAAGAGATAAACATGAAAAAATAATTACCCCTATGAAAAATTAATTGGAGAAGGATATGTTTATAATTCTTTTATTCAAAAATTATTATTAATTGAGTGCCTACTAAGTGCTGATATGCAATACAGGGAATGTAGCCTCTTCCAGACAGACGAGAGTCTCATGTATGATGTCAGGTGGAGTGAGCAATGTATATTATACATATTCTGCCTTTTCCAGAATGTAATTTTCCTGGTTCTCAAGGAATATTTCAAATAGTTAGAGTGGACAGGGGACAGCATTAACAAAAGATATAATATTTATCAAGCACAGTAATTCTAGGTAAATTCTTGTTATTCATTAGCAATTGGTCTTGGAAATACACCTATCAACTAGCCATAGCCTGGTTGATTTGATTTTTTTAATGTAAGAGATTTTTCTTTTATATTTAGCTTTAGTTTTACAGAGAAATTTAGCAGAAAGTACAGATAGTTTCCCTACCCTCTCCACCCACGTATACAGTTTCTCCTATTATTGACATGTTCACATTAGTGTAGTACATTTGTTACAATTATTAATCAAGCTCAGAGATTTTACCAGAACCAAAAAACACCTTCTCAAATTGCCTATTTTTTTCTTTTCCTTCTTCAAAAATGAAAAAAGATAAACCAAAATTAACCAACATAAAGTCTGCAGGTTGGCATGACTTCTCCTTGTGTGCCAAATCCTTTCCTTTGGATCAAAAAGATAAATTACAATGAATAATTGTTATGGAAATTGGAACACAGATATTCACTGAAGGACACAGATGTTAGCAGAAGCCAATTCACAAAAGTGAAATAATCATTACCATAAGAAATTAGAGGATAAGCAGTTTTTAAAATCCAAAGTATAGGTCCATGAGAGCAGGCTGGAAGAATAGAAACCTTCCTTAACCACTTATCGCAGAATTATCCATGAATTTACTCAAATTCTTCCTGAGCATATCTCATTTGCACTCAATTCCTTCGTGGAGTGAATTGAGTTTCTTAGGTTTCCTGACTCTCTAAAACAGAACTTCCCTTCTTTGGTCCTAGGCTACCTCTCTGAGCATCCAGGCAGAACCCCAGGTTTCAATCTAGTAGTCAGAAGCAGAGAGGTGTGAGACTTGCCAGGCCCACACACCCCAGGCACCCACGCCAGAGCAGGTAGGTACCATCATGTGACTTCAAGCCCAGGCCAGTCCCCACGGCCCAGAGAGGTCTTAGCCTCCCATCCACAGGCACCAAGGCAGCCATGCCAAACTGGCAGTCGCTGAAGGATCCTAGCCAGACATTAGGGTCGAATGAGTGGACCATGAAATCTCCTGCCACAATGACCAAACACCAAAGGAAAGATACCAGAAATATAAAATTAAGAAAGTACAACACCACCAAAGAGTAGTAATAGCTCTCAAGCTCTAGATCCTATAGAACAGGAAGTCCTTGAAATGGCTGACAAGGAATTTTGAGCAACAACTCTAAGGAAACTAAATAAGACACAAGAAAACTCAGTTAGACAACACAATGAAATGAGAAAAACTATACAGGACCTGAAAGAAGAAATGTAGAAAGAAATCAGTGCCCTGAAAAACAATGAAGCAGAGCTTGTGGAGCTAAAGAATTCATTCGATGAACTAAAAAACACAACAGAGAGTTTAACCAGCAGGCTAGAACAATCAGAAAAGAGAATTTCTGACCTTGAAGATGGGCTGTTTGAAATAACATAGGCATACCAAAAAAAAAAAAAAAAGGTAAAAACATTGAAGAAAATCTAAGAGAGATAATAGATGACCTTAAGTGCTCAAATATCTGAATCATGGGTATTCCAGAAGAGGAGGAAAAAGGAAATGGCATTGAAAACATATTCAATGAAATAATGTCAGAAAACATCCCAGGTATAGGGAAAGACACAGATCTTCAGATTCAGGAGGCTCAGAGACCCCCCAAAAATATTCAGCCCCCAAATGTCCTCTCCAAGACATGTTATAGTCAAATTTATGAAACTCAAAAGACAAAGAGAGAATCTTAAAAGCTGCAAGAGAGAAGCGGCAAGTCACCTATAAGGGAGCCCCAATCAGACTAACATCAGACTTTTCAAAAGAAACCCTAAAGCCAGAAAAGAATAGGATGATGTATTCAAATACTAAAAGACAAAGATTGCCAGCCAAGAATACTTTACTCAGCAAGGCTAAAATTCTGAAATGAAGGACAAATAGTATATTTCTCAGACAAACAAAAACTGATGGATTTTACTACTACATGACCACCCTTATAAGAAATTCTCAAGGGAGTACTCAGTTTAGCATGTGAAAAACAACCACCACTTCCATAAGTACTCAGGAAAAGACAAAACCCACTAGCAAAATAAAAATGCTAACAATAAAGAGAAGAAAACTTTATCTACCACCCCAAGAAACCAACAAATACAGAAGACAAATAGTAAATCTGAAAGAAAGGAACGAAAGATATTTAAGACATCCAAACAAAAATTAATAAAATGCTAGGACTAAATCAACACCTTTCAATAACAACTCTTAATGTAAAAGAATTAAGTTACCCACTCTAAAGACACAGGCTGACTGACTGGATTAAAAAGGTGGACCCAACTATATGCTGCTTTCAAGAGACTCACCTCACCTGTAAAGACACACATAGGCTAAGAGTGAGAGGATGGAAAAAGATATACCATAAAAATAGAAATGCAAAATGAGCTGGAGTAGCTATTCTTATAACAGATAAAATAGACTTTAAACCAAAAACCATAAAAAGAGATAAAGAAGGCCACTATATAATGATAAAAGGATTTATCCATCAAGAAGACATAACAATTATAAATATATACATACCCAATGTCAGAGCAGCCAGATTTATAAAGCAAACACTATTAGACATAAAGAATGAGATAGGCACTAATACTGTAATAGCAGGGGACCTGAACACCCTATTCTCAACGTTGGACAGACCTTCTAGGCAGAGAATCAGCAGAGAAACACAAGACCTAAACAATACTTTAGACCAATTGGACTTGGCAGATATATAAAGAACATTCCATTCAACAACCTCAGAATATTCATTCTTCTCATCAGCATATGGAACATTCTCCAGCATAGATCACATGTTAGGTCACAAATCAAGTCTTAACAAATTCAAAACAATTGGAATTATTCCATGTATTTTTTCAGATCTCAATGGATTAAAATTAGAAATCAATAATGAACAAAACTCTGGAAACTATACAAACATGTGGAAATTAAACAGCATTCTACTTGATGACATATGGGTACAAGAAGAAATTAAACAGGAAATCAAGACGTTTATTGAAACTAATGAACATAATGATAAATAATACCAAAACCTGTGGGATATTGCAGAAGCAGTACTAAAGGAGAAATTTATCGCATTAAATGCTTACTTTAGAAGAAAGGAAAGATGGCAAGTAAACAGCCTATCATTTCACCTTAAAGAACTAGAAAAACAAGAACAATCCAAACCCAAAGTTAGCAGATGGAAAGAAATAATTAAGATCAGAGCAGAACTTAATGAAATAGAAACCCAAAAAGGATACAAAAGATCAATGAATCAAAAAGTTGGTTTTTTGAAAAGGTAAATAAAAGTGACAAACCATTAGCAAGGCTAACTAAAAAAAGAAGAGAAAAGACCCAAATAACAAAAATAAGAAATTAAAAAGGTGATATTACAACTGATACCTTGGAAATACAAGAGAATACTATAAACAACTATATACCAACAAATTTGAAAACCTGGAGGAAATGGATAAATTTCTGGATACACACAAACTACCAAGATTGAACCAGGATGTAGAATTTTGAAGAGACCAATAACAATAAAAATGATTGAAGCTATTATCAGAAGGCTCCCAACAGAGAAAAGCCCAGGACCAGATGGGTTCACTGCAGAATTCTACCAAACCTTCAAAGAGGAATTGATACCAATTCTCTTCAAACTATTCCAAAAGATTGAAACAGAGGCCATTCTTTTAAACTCATTCTATGAAGCAAACATCACTCTAATACCAAAACCAGACAAAGATGCAATAAAAAAAGAAAACTACAGGCCAATATCCTTGATGAATATAGATGTAAAAATCCTCAATAAAATACTAACTAACAGAATACAGCAACACATACGCAAAATTATGATCACACCATGTTCAAGTGGGATTCATCTCAGGGATGCAAGTTTGGTTCAGCATATGCAAATCAATAAATGTGATACACCACATCAATAAAATCAAAGACAGCAACCATAGGATCATCTCTATTGATGCTGAAAAAGCATTTGACAAAATTCAACATTTGTTCATAATAAAGACTCTCTACAAGTTAGGTATAGACAGGAAGTATCTAAACATATTTAAAGCCATACATGATAAGCCCACTGTCAATATCATCCTAGAACAGGAACTAGACAAGGATGCCCACTGTCACCACTCCTATTCAACATAGTGTTGGAAGTACTAGCCAGAGCAATCAGAGAAGAGAAGGAAATAAAGGGCATCCAGATTGGAAAAGATGAGGTCTAACTGTCCCTGTTTGCAGGTGACATGATCCTATATATCAAACAGCCTAAATCTTCTACAAAAAAAAAAAAAAAAAAACTCTTAGAGTTGGTAAATGATTTCAGCAAAGTTGCAAGATATAAAATCAACACACAAAAATCAGTAGCATTTCTATACTCCAACCGTGAACATGCAGAAAAAGAAATCAAGAAAGCTAGCCCATTTACAATAGCCACCAATAAAATAAAATAGGAATAAAGTTAAAAAATGATGTGAAAAATCTCTACAGTGAGAACTACAAACCACTGTTGAGAGACATTAAAGAGGACACAAGACAATGGAAAGATATCCCATGCTCTTGGATTGGAAGAATTAACATTGAGAAAATGTCCATACTAACCAAAGTGATCTAAGAATTCAGTGCAATCCTCATCAATATTCCAATGACATTTTTCTCTGAAATCAAAAAAGCTGTCCATAAATTTATACAGGATAACAAAAGACCACAAATAGCCAAAACAATTCTGAGCAAAAATAAATAAATAAATAAAATAAAGCTGGAGGCATAACACTACCTGACTTTAAACTATACTATGAAGCTGTAATAACTAAAACAGCATGATACTGGCATAAAAAGACACACAGATCAATGGAGTAAACTAGAGAATCCAGAAATCAACCCATACACCTATAGCCATCTGATCTTTGACAAAGGCACCAAGTCTATACACTGGGGAAGAGACTGCCTCTTCAATAAATGGTGCTGGGAAAACTGGATATCCATATGTGGGAGAATGAAACTAGATCCATACCTCTCACCATATACCAAAATCAATTCAAAATGGATTAATGAATTAAATACACACCCTGAAACAATAAAACTCCTTAAATAAAATATAGGGGGAACACTCCAGGAAGTAGGCATGGGTACAGACTTCATGAATATGACCCCAAAAGCACAGGCAACCAAAGGAAAAATAAACATATGGGATTATATCAAACTAAAAAGCTTCTGCACAGAAAAAAGAAACAATTAACAGAGTTAAAAGATAACCAACAGAGTGGGAGAAAATATTTGCAAAATATACATCTGACAAAGGATTAATATCCAGAATATACAAGGAACTCAAACAACTTTACAGCAAAAAAACAAGTAACCCCATTAAAAATTGGGCAATGGAGCTGAATAGGCATTTCTCAAAGGAAGATATATGAATGACCAGCAGACACATGAAAAAATGCTCAACATCACTCAGCATTCTGGAAATGCAAATCAAAAACCACACTTAGATACCATCTCACCCCAGTTAAGATGGCTAATATCCAAAAGACTGAGAATGATAAATGCTGGTGAGGTTGTGGAGAAAAAGTAACCCTACTACACTGTTGATTCAACTGCAAAATGGTGCAGCCTTTATGGAAAATTGTTTGGAGGTTCCTCAAACAATTACAGATAGATCTACCATTTGACCCAGCTATTTCACTGCTGGGTATATACCAAGAGGAATGGAAATCATCATGTCGAAGGGATACCTGTACTCCAATGTTTATTGCAGGACTATTTAAAATAGCCAAGAGTTGGAACCAGCCCAAATGTCCATCATCATATGAGTGGATAAAGAAAATATGGAATATCTACACAATGGAATTCTACTCTACTATAAAAAAGAATGAGATGCTATCATTCACAGCAACATGGATGGACTTGGAAAAAATTATATTAAGTGAAATAAGCGAGGCACAGAAGAGAAATATCACATGTTCTCACTTATTTGTGGGAGGTAAAAATAAATAAATGAATACACAAGCTAACGTGGGGTAGTGGGGAAGAAGACATAAGAATCACAATTTGTTGAACTTGTTAAGACAGGTGAACAGATATGATGTTGACAGGTGGGAAGGGGAGTGAGAGGGGGAGGGAGGAATCAGTAAAAGGACATGAAAATAAACTACATTGCATATTGATAAAATAAATAAATAAATAAATCCTAAGTATAAATATATATGGAATAATATACAAAGCTAGAACCAAAAATTAGTGAACAAAAATGTTAAAAATTAACAGAACAATATTGAGTGATAAATCCAGCAAATTATGTATAATTGTAAATTTTATAAAGAAAGAAAAGTAGGGAAGTGGAAGTAATATTAGCAATAACAAAGAAAAGAAAAACAGTGACACTTTTACAGAAAAAAAATTACCAAATGAAGAAATAAAATGCTTTGTAGAAAAAGCAAGATGGAATTATTTGAATAGTTATCAAAGAATCATCTTTAGTAATGACCAACTATAAACCCAGAATAACAATGTTGACTGCTGTCAAGCTTCTAAAGTGAATATAATGCCCATGCTAAACATGCACTATTCAAAAGCTTTACAAAATCTTCAGCAATATACTGTAGTAGTATGGTTGCATTCCTGAGATCTCTAACTTTATTTTTTTAAAAATTTATTAAATACAACTATTTCAGTGAGAAAATAGGTGTCTCTGTCCTTGAAAATTCAGACTTTTTTTTTTCTACAGGAATTTTAGTAATAAGTAATAGTTTTCTGTGGATAACAATAAACTGAAAGCATTAGTCAAGAAATCTACATTTGATTGATTTTTATTTTATTCAAGATTAACAGACTTCCCTGTTATAACCTGCATTATTTTCAGTATAGTCCTTCTTAAACATTATAGCAACTTTTGAACTGTATTGCTAATTGCTATTGTAAACAAAACTTGTGGCCCATCAAACAAAGCTTTAGAAATGGAGTTTGTATGTCACTAATCCCCTTTGTCTGCACTGAATCCTCAAAGACTGGTACCTTCTTGTTTCATCATGTATAACATATAATATTCTAGTTAATGGATAAAGAAAATTGTGTTACCCAAATTTCCAGTTGTGTTTCAGCCTATTCAAGTTATAAAAATTTTAAATTTATTGAGATATGTTAAACTGTCTTAAAACCTGATGAAAAAAATCACAAAAGAATCAATACCATGAAGAATTTGGAAGCACAAATCCTAAATAAAATACTAATAACTCAGGCAATACAAAATTATTTACCTGTCAGGTCTTTAAAAGAATCACATTTACTGTGTCACCTCTTAGAGAACTTGTAAGATAAACATGGAAATCTTACTAGTTTCTGTTTATATTGAACTGAAGTTATTAAAAATTAGCAGTGGATGATAAAAATGTTATAATCTGTTCTAACATTTTAAGTGACATATTTATGAAGAAATCTGCAATGGAAAAAAATAGAATTGTTGAATGTAAAAAAGAAACTCTAAAACTATAAATTGTATGGCTGAATATTTAATGGGAAAAAATTTTTTTAAATGTACATCCATCACAAAAACAAAACAACACAAACCCAACCAAAAAATTTTGTCTACATAAGTATGAAGGAGCTGTGCATGTCAAAAAATCATAAATGGTGTTAAAGACCAAAAAAATATAGAAAGTGTTCTTAACAAAATAGCAAACACATAGGGCTGTGTTCTAAATATAAAAGGAGTTTAGACAAATGATTAAAAATATGCTGTTTAAAATACATAAATGTTCTTAGAATATAACCATAAAAATCACAAAAAGCTTAAAAAATTAATTTTTAAGATGAAATTCAAATGACAGCACCAAGGAAATATTTTTCTAACAAATACCCAATATTTTTTATTAGCAAGTACATAATGATATATTTCAACTTGGTTTTTGTTTTTGAAAGTATGCATCTGGCTGCTGAGAGGATGCCCTGGAGGAGATGTGAATGGTATCAGAAAGACCAGTCAATTACAATTGGCTTGGAGGGTGGTGAGAGGAGAGAAGAAAACAAGTTGACAGATTTCAGACTTATATCAAAGATCCATGAACTTGAACTTGTACTGGATAATGAGGATGAGAGCAGCAAAAAAAACAAGAGTGACTTTTTTTTAGTTGTCTGGTGTTGCCATATTCTGACATAGGAAACACTAAGAACGAACCAGATTATATAAATTGGATTATCTTTATTTTCCGTGTCTTCTACAATAAACCTAAGTGATTTTTAATTATAAAGAAAGTAAATAATAAAATAATTATCTGAAGAACTCACTGTTTCTGTGGATTGAATAAATTGTGTACCCCAAATTTCATATATTAGAGGCTTAATCCCCATTGTAACTCTTGAGGGGGGGAAATCCTATTATGGTAATTAAAAGGTGGGGACTTAGAGAAGTGATTAGATTGTAGAACCATGCCATAGTGAATGGATTAAAAATGGTGGTCAGGGGTGTGGTTCTGAGGGCTTTAAAAGAAGGGAGAGGAGAGATTGTGTGTGTCTCTCTCTGCTTCTGCCATCTCGCAACATGAGAACCCTAGGTCACTGTCATCACCACCAAGACCACCAACAGATGTGTTCCTTGAACTTTGGACTTTCCAGCCTCAGAAACTGTAAGCAGTAAACCTCATTTTCTTTATAAATCACCCAGTTCTGTGTATTTTGTTATAAGCAACAGTAATGGACTAATACACCTGCCTACTTTATCTGTTTATACTGAGCATAATTTCTAGAAATACTAGTCACTTACTATTTCTGTTATGTATATTGCAAAAATAAGCTGTAAAGCATTTTATAGAAGGGATAGTATGAATTTTGAGGTCAAATAGACCATGGCACTATTCATGACCTTATGCAAGTAACCTAAGTAAAAGGTCTTCATATCAGATCATGATCTTATGCAGGTAACCTAAGTAAAACTCTTAATATTCTCACCTATAGAGCAGGGTAATAACACCTGCCTTATAGAATTTAGATAAGGATTAGTTAAAATTTAGACATGTAGGGCCGGCCCTGTGGCTCACTCTGGAGAGTGCGGCACTGGTAGCGCCGAGGCTGCAGGTTCGGATCCTATATAGGGATGCCAGTGCGCTCACTGGCTGAGCGTTGTGCGGACCACACCGAGCCAAGGGTTGCGATCCCCTTGCCGGTCAAAAAAAAAAAAAAAAATTTAGACATGTAGTACCTTGTAAATTGTCATTTATATATTATGCATGCTCAAAAGTCTTATTTCCTTTTCTCCCTCCCAAAGACCTGGCATGGAATTGAAATTATGCCAGTATATATGCATTTCTTTTGGTTAAGCATTGCCCTCTTGAAAAATTCAAGCACATATTAGGAGTAATTCAGGAAATTGCTAAAACACTTTTAAGCTAATAAAGAAAGTTACATTTGGTTCATTGGTATATAGGAGAAATTTAAGGACAGTACTAGAGCCCAGAGTATTTGGGAAACCAGAAAGAATAATAAAGTGTTTTTAGAAACATGGAATAGATGGAACATAGATATTATAAACAAACCTCCGTAAGTTGGTGATCTAGTTCCTCCTCTCTCTCTTTTCTATTATTGTTATATATTCACAAAATTAATTACCTATGTAGTTAACAATACATTGCATTTCAGTTGTTTCATTTTCAGTTTCATTTTGGTTAAATTATTGTCTTAAGATACCCATTGTCAGCCATTACACACTGAGCTATAACTTTTAGAATCCAATTTTTAGAACTAATCATGAAAATAAATTGAATTTATTCTCCTAAAATGTCTAATGAATAAAAAGTCTATTACAATTGATATTCTATTTCATGGATGTCACACTTTTATGAACCATATATAATCGCAAGTATGATTATCAGATCTGAATGTGGTACCTTTTATACACTGATATTAGTAAATGCAATGTAGCATGATTATTTGTTCATAGAAAGAAGGTTTAAAATGTGAATGTACATTCATACTAATTTTTGTTACACTTAGGTTTATATCTATTCTGTGCCTCTCTGATTGTCTAGTGTTGAATGCTTTTCCCAGATTCATATTTCTTACGGTCAAATTCATACTTTGTTTTTTAATGTAATATGAGTTGTAAGACTTGGTTTGCAAGGAGGCTCTGAAAAGTTGCAAAGGATTCTGTACTGATGACCAGAGCTCAAGTTTTTTTCTCTATTAATAATCAGACACAAAATTTTATATTGTCTCTTATTTTGGGGTCTCAGTTTCTACATTTGAACTAGACAATCAATAAGGGCTCATCCATCTCTGACATTTTTTGTTTAAGTGTTTCTAAAACAGCATTATAATGAAATTTTATAGCTACAGGACATTTTTGTTTGTTTGCTTTTTATTTTTGCTTTTCTATTCTGGACCATATCTATGCAGAGATGAAGAGATCTGGCTAACTGTGTGATAACTGAGTTTTTAGGCCATAAGAACCTTCTCTTTGTACTGAAAGAAACTTGAAATCCATTTTCAGAGTCATATGCCTTTAACTTAAGTCTTTAAATCTGTTTACATATAAATAAAACTAAATCAATTATTGACACAGTAGGGGGGAATATTCAAGGGCAACTTATGTTGGGGAACGATGTTAGAAAAGGCAAGGATCATCAAAAGCAAGAAAAAGCATGGGGAATTTGTATAAGAAAAGAACCCCTCAGTTACTCTATGTGTATGAATTGTATGCATTTGGGAATTATTATGTTAGATTCTGATACGGTAATCATATCAACTGAACCCTACAGGGGTAATGAAAATTTTTGAAAAAGTTGTCGTATCCAACCTCAGACACAGAAAAAAACAAACAAAACCAACAAAAATCGCAGAAGACTTGTAAAAGCTAGAATCAAAGGAAAAATCAGGAAGTAGGTAGGGGATGGGTCTCAGCCGGTATCCCTCGTAAACAAAACTTGTGGACTCTAAATGAAGTGTAGGATCATAATAGTATGCTATCTATTTATATTCATTTTTATCTAAAGAATATTTTAAATGAAGATTAACACAAAAGACCTCATTTCTCTCATACGTTATATTTCCATGTTACTTATATAAGCAAGGCATCCAAGGGAAGCTAGCCATTCCTTCCACAAATGTCTATTGAGCACTACGTGGCTGGTTTTTTATTAGGGGCTAAGGACACAGCAGTGAATGAAACAGAGGAAGCCCCTTCTCCCATGGGCTAACATTCCAAGTCATCTTTGCTCCATGAATGTGAAGACTAAAGTCAAGTCTGGAGAAAAACAGCATGAAGATCTGAGTGAAGCTTGGCCTGTTGAGAAAAGGGTTTCAATATCAAACAGATTTTCACTAAGTCAACCTACATTGAAATATTGAGTGTCCACTAGTGGAAGCTTCCCACTGTAGGGGATTGTAAAAAAATATATAAACTTTAGTATACACAGTTTTGTGACAAATGCTTGCTAATGACATTCTAAGTAAAGCAGCTTCTAAGGGGCTATTAAGCAGCTTCTAAGGGGCTATTGAGATGTAAAGCAGCTTCTAAAGAGGCTGTGCAAAGGGCAGGTGGGCCCAAGTACACTTAACATTCCAAGAAGGGAATGGCCCCCACCCGGTTCCAGGAACTGACTAGTACCTTATCTAAGAGCTTCCTGGCCAGGCCCCAGGGAAGATATACGATTAAGAGAAGTGCCATTCCTTATAGGGGGTACCAGCCTGCTGAAGCCCACCTGTAAATCTAAAGGCACCACAGATCTAGATCTATCGGGGTGCCAGCCTGCTAAAGTCTGCCCATAAATCCAAGGGCGCCACAGATAACCAACAACTCATCCTGTCACAAAGATCTGTTCAGGAAAAATGGTATAAAAGGTGCTTGTATTGTAAACTGGGGGCCGCTTTTGTCCTGGAGATGAAGCAACCCCAGCATGCTGGAATAATAAAACCTCATGTTTATTGCAACAGTCTCTATCTCGTGGTCTTTGTGAGGTGAGCCATCTCGATGTGTGGGATCTGTGCATGGTGCATGGGTCTTACACCACGTTACTGTGGAGGTGTTCATCATGAAATCAAATCAGTGCTGGCTATGCACCTAGGCTGAAGTGTCATCTTTCTCATATTGCAGTGTCATTCTAAAAAAAAGGAAGTTGGTTTCAAGTTCTTGAAAATGGTATGCTCCAAAGTTTACATGGTTCTTAGAAAGTTCATATGTGAGCAATATCACTCACACTTTTCTTTCCTTGTTTTGTTTCGCTGTTCGTGATATAAATCAGACTTTTGTTGTGAATGAAATTAAGACAGTGGTTAAAAAGATTGCTGCAGCTGTCAAGGTCACAAAATATGTCCAGGAAACTCAAAGGCTAAATTGATATTCTGTACAATGCTTTCTTGACAACACCAGGTACCCCAGTTTCATTCAGTGGCAGGAGAATGATCCTAGAGTCAATGTCTCAATTGGTCTGCCCTAGTCTTTTTGTCAACTGTCTTGATCATACTCACAGGGGCTTTGCACGTTCTGGTCCTCTGCTAGGGATGCTCTTTTTTTCTCCTCTTCAACTATTAGAAATAAATGTCTTTATATTTCATTCCTAGCATCACATTCATTTTATTACCATTCCCCCTTATCTCCATGAAGAAATCAAATTTCCCTATAACCCAGAGCACTATGTATCTTCTATTTGTCTTATCTTTTTGAAACAGTTGTTGGGGCTCAGAAAATAATACACCAAAGTATAGCATTCTGACATGCTGAGCACTTTGAACTAAAGGAAATTGAAAGGCGTTAGAAGCAGCCTCAGAAGCAAGGACTTTCTGACACTCTGCTCCGCCCCCAACCCCTGTCACCCCCAGCCAACCACAGAGTGGCAGGGTGAAATTCCTTTCTCTCTCTGAAGTTCCCTTATCTGAAAATCCTCCAGAAGAAACACAATTGCCTTTGATCCCTTCTCTCAAATCTCATTAACCAGGGAAGATTGAACTCATACTGCAGGAAGGTCACTACCCCTAGGCAGATTTTGTGACGTGTTATTGTTTGTTCTTTGGTCGCATTCAACTGTCCTAAAAGTCATTTATTATCTTTCAAAATTGCCTACATCCCCCCATATCCCTCTCCCCTGTGAAAAGGGTGCTATTTAAGCATCAGCCATCTGGCCCTTCTTTGAGTTTTATATTTTGTGTGGCTCCCATGCACATAAATAAATTTGTGTGCCATTCCTCCTGTTAATCTATTCTCAATTTACTTCAGTAGACTCTAACCTTCAGAGGGGGAGAGAAAAATTCCCCTAACCCCTACATAGTCACAGTTCTAATTTTACAATTCAAATGTGGTTGTTTAAATTTTAGCTCTCCCTTTAAATTATAAATTCCACATGCAGAGGAGTATGTCTGTTTTGCTCCTCCTACCATTGTTCTTGGCTAAAATATAGCCACCCAAATAGTTCTTAAATACAAGAGCAAATCATCTGGAAAGGTAGCATGATAACAGCCCTGGGTGTATCAAATGTTGCAAGCTCAAAAACTTGTACAAGATAATCTCTGTTTCTATTCTCAGGATAACATTTATTCATATGTTTTTACATATGTTTTTATCCCATAGAGTTTCACTGTCTAATTATATTTTTTAGTATAAATAAAAATAGAACAGTTAAATAAACAACCTGGAAGACCACTCACAAGTTCCCTGTGGTCCTTTTCTTTGCAATATTTGGATCTTATCAACCCGAAATCTATTAAAACCCTCAGAATTTTGCAAGATGACTGGCTTTAGAAATGCTCTGAATACCTGTGTAAGCCTCTGCAGACTCCAATGATACTATAGTTTTCTCTCATTACAAAACCCAGCTTATAAAGAAAATATAACTCAAACCTACTTAGCAATAAAGTTGACATTTTTTCCCCAATAACCTCTCAATTTTATTTTCTCCAAGGGATATTTTTATTCAGAATAAATGTGCAAAGACATGAGCAAGAACTGGACATGGTATGATGAATGAGCTAGGATCCAGGGACTAATCACAAAGTGAGGTAACTGGCCAGCCTGTTCCTCTTCTAATGTGTTTCCAAACTAGTCCCTTAGGCAAGGTAGGGGAAAATGTTACCTTATCATTAGCCTTCGCCTGTTTTATTTCTTCATGTGTTAATGCAAATGTTGCCAACCTCTTCCTTCATCCTTCAAATCTATCATAGCATAAACTTTAAAAAACATAACTATAGTGGGTACAACTATGCAACCAGAATTTGAATATTAGAATGGGCTCTGCTTGGACACTTTAAAGAGACTCATAGAATCAGTAGCTGAAAAAATAAGCTGTGAGCTAAACAAAAAGGAACAGATAGAAATCACAGTCTTAGGTCCATAGGAAGTCTATTAATTCAAGCACTAGGCTTCAAAATTACCTATCTTTAGAGGCTTGGAAACAGAGGCAGGAGCATCATTTAAGCTGTCACCAATAATTGATGATAATTTGGACTGGGGGTGTAGTAACAGGAATAAGGCACCATTAGTTATCATAGTATGCATTTCTGAGATCTGGTGTCCAAACTTTCTTATTTGGGACTTCTCATTTGTTTGTTAAATATATCATTAATTCCCTAAGTTTTGAGACACTGGAGATCAGTAGCTGCTATAGTCTGAATGCTTGTGTCTACCCAAAATTCATATATTGAAACCTAACCACCAAATCACCAAGATGATGGTGTTCTACCACATGAGTACACAGCAAGAAGGTGCCCTCTGTGAAAAAGAAAGTGGGCCCTCACCAGACATGGAATCTGCCACCTCCTTCATTTTGGACTTCCCAGACTTCAGAACTGTGAGAAATAAATTTCTGTTGTTTATCCAGTTTATGGCACTTTGTTATAGCAGACTGAATGGACTAAGACAGTAGCTATGACATATTCATTTAATTTAAATCAATTTTGTTAAATTTAATTCAGTATAACTCCAAAAATTATTGTACTTGATACTAAATGTTAGGCACAAGATTAGATGCTAGAAACAGAAATAAAAAGACAGCTTATTTTTGCATTTGGATATCTACAGATAAACTCAACAATTAGCATAGCATACATCCCATCTGATTGGTGAATAATTAGAAATGAAACATCAAACTAGTGAATGAGAATTAGCCCATTTATTTTGCTTTGACAGATTTGTACCAAAACTAGCTTAATGATCAGCTTTAAAACTTTCATCTTAATTTATATTACTTTTGCTAAGACAATAATTTACAGACAGTTTGAAAAGATATTTATAAGTTCATAAGGAAACTAAGAGATATTATTCTGAGGAAAAACATAAGCATTCTAGATGTGGCACAAGTAAAATATGATTCTTTTATTATCTAAGATGGCTTTACTTACACTTTTTCTGAGTTGTTTCTATCATATGTGGCTGGAAACTGAGGAATGAACATTGAGAAATGAAAGGGATTTTGTGCCAGATTAATCTAATCTAATAACATGAGATCTAAAAAGATGGTAATTAGGAATTAAAATCACCAGCAAAAGCACAGTTATAAAAACTTTCCAATCCTTAGTTATGTTCTATTAATTTAAAAAAAAAAAAAAGGACTACCATTCTATTAGTGATCTATCTTGTTAATTAGTAAGTTCATCCCAAATTGGCAGAGAAAATGATATTGTTTCTGGTGTTTGATGGTGTATGACTGTAACAAATTGCAACTGTCTATGTAATTCATGTAACTCTTAAGTACATAGTTCTCTCCATGAGAAAAGTAATTATGATTGATCTTAAGAACTGTCATCAGCACTTAATGTATTATCTCTTAGGTAAACAGAGCTGAACTTAGATTTTGAAAACTGATGTCCAAAAGGGCAGGGGTTTTGGCAGGTGAAAACTATTCCTGGAATTTACATAACATTTCTCACTAAGACCTAATGGTCTTGCTGCTTCAATTATTGGAATTTCACTTATATTGAACAAGAATACAAGTAAATCTCTATTTTTAAGTTATCACTGTGACAGCTCAGAGCAATGTTTTCTTTTAAAAATATTTACTTATTGCAAAATAGTACATTTTTACCATAAACAGTTGAAAAATATATAAATGTGCCATTTCAATTTTGTAGGTCACTTTCCTGAGGTAGTCACTATTAACATTGTAGTAAACATGCATCCAGACATTTTTCTAGCACACACACACACACTCACATATACTACTTTTATTTTTTAAAAGCTCATATTATACATATTGATCTTCCAAATGCCTTTTTATTTGACATGTTCCAGACAATTTTTCATGTCAGACCATTTAAATCTATTCAATTTACTTTCATTGGATCTTGGTGGTTTTGAAAATCCATCTGTGTTCTTCTTTCTGTGACCAGTGAGAAGAAGGCATAGGCAAGATAGATTCAGTATCCACACCATTACTTTAATTAGGGAATGTTGGGCCTTAAAAACTAATGCCACCTTAAGTGACATTACAAGCGGCGCCATTATGGGCCCACAAAGGCATATTAATGTGGCAGCCTAAGATAGTGCCGGGAGGAAGGAGGATGGGGGTGTCAGTGGGAACCTTGTCTTAGCCCTTATTGGCCAAATACACGCTTCCACGCTAGTCAACACTGCGTGATTGCAATAGCTAGGCACTGAGACAGGACGCATGCTCTTGTAACCTTTAAGCTGATTGGAGGATGTGAAAAACCTCCCTTCTCCATTTGCCTTTAAAAGCAAGTGCTTGTGTGATAATAAACAGAACTGCTCGACAGAACCCCCACCGCATCTGAGTGTCCTTTAAAGCGGGCTGGTTGGGGCCGGCGGCTGTGCTCACCTCTCTTCACGGCTCTCTTCCCCGTCTCCTTCCAAAGGGGGCCAGAGGGAAAGAGTAATCCGGGCCATTCGCTTGCCCACCAAAAGGAATGAGGCTAGGGCTGTTCGGGTTGGCTGGCGGCGGACCCGACAAGGGAAGCCCTGCTTATTGCTGTTTTATACATTAGGGAATATAATATGATTTTTATTTAAGTGAGAAGTTTTATTTCTAAAAGTTGACGTAAAGCTAAAATCACTAAAACAAAATTACTGTTAGAACAATGATATGTGGAGAAATACAAGGATTTTAGTGTTTATTTTTTGAGAGAGAGAGAGAGATATATACATATATATACATACATATATACATATATACACACACACACATACATATACATACATATATATATACACACATGTATGTTTGAATTAAGGACTTCATCCATGATTTTTACAGGTTTTTTTCAAGACTTGAAATTCAATTCACAGTAAAAGAGAGGAAATGTTCTGTGGAGAAAAAATTCATTTACTTTCCTTTGTGAAGATTCTGATGCTAAAATTAACCCTCTGCTGTAATTTTGATATTCCTGTAGTATCTTCTGAGACTAATGTGTGAAAAATGCAACATAAATATGGAAATCTTGATAAAAATGAAGTTCTGTTCATTTTAGCTTTCATTATACAAGAATTTAAAAAATCACCAATTTCCATTTTATTTTAATATGAAGTCATTTTCTGTGAGGTTATCTGGGTAATACTGAAAGATTTATAATGGATAATCTGTTGAATCCTGTAAGGTTTTTGTTTGTTTGTTTGTTTGTTTGTTTGTTTCGTTTGTTTGTTTTAAACAAAGTTTGTGTTTTGAAAAGCTTGCCCACATTTGTTCACAATAAAGAGAACTCTTCTCCTTAGGAACTTTTTCTAATACTTGTTTCCTCAAGACTTATCATAATCAAGGTTCCTGAGTAATGGTCACGTAATTTTTTTCTTTGAGTTTCTACTCAACATGGATTCTGTGAAGGCAGTTCACCACCATGGGTAGGTGCATGGAATCTCTAAGCAGATTGTCTGCACGTGTAACTTAGCACTATCACTTACCAGTTCCAACTTTCAGCTTCCTGGATTCTTCAGTACCTTAGTTCTGCCACTGGCAAAATAGAAATGACAATAGCAACTACTATGGAGGTGTTGCATGGATTAAATGAGTTAATAAACATAAAGAACTTAGAACAATACTTGAGATCTAGAAAACACTATGTATTAGCTATACTTATCATTCTGGGATTTTTGTGCTTCTCCGACTGTTCAACTAAACCCCCCTCTGCCATCATGGCCATTGTTTCTAATTATCATCATCATTATCAGTCATCATCCCTAACTTTTATTAAGTATTTGCTATGTCACAAACATTGTGCTAAGTGCTTTAGTTGTATTAACTCATTTATTCTGCACTGTTATATTTGAGATCTAAGGTATTAATAGGACCACTTTACAGGTTAAAAGAAAAAAATTAAAAAGCATGAGATTCTGAGATAAACTCTCAAAATCAATGTACAAGTGATCCCACAATGTATAGGTAAACAGTGTACAAGGTGGTTCCACAGCTTGTATGTGGAAAAACAGCAGGGATTTGAATCCAGATGATACTCATACCCTTAACCAGGTACAAAGATTTCCTACTGAGAGATCTGTATTTGTCCCATTGTATAATCTTTCTATTCTTAATATCTTTTGCTAGATATTGTCATCTCTTTTATGTGGTGGTGTTTAGCAAGTGCCACTCTGTTGGTCATCCAGTCCTATTGCACCTGGGATCATCTTTTCCTCATTTCTCTGCAGCCATTTTTTTCCGTTTCCAGTGATGGCTTCCTGCCTTACCACACTTACTCTATTTCTCCCATGGATTTTTGTATTTTTATTTCAATTGCCCACTTTGACATGGTCAATTGTAAATTCTTTCCATGACCCTGAACATTGGCCAAGATCTTTTGTTTTTTCTTGTGTGTGAGTAATCAATTCCATTGAAAAATTTTACATGCATTCCCAGAGCTGAAGCAAGGGCATGTATGTGTGACAAAACCCTCTTTTGCCTCCCAGAAATATTCCTCCTCATCACGGATAAACCTGTGCCTCACATACAGGCACCTGCCTTTGGCTTCCTGCACAGGCTACTAGCATTCTGTGTTTATTTTATACAATTTTTTGCTCCAGTAGGAATCCCAAGACAATCTTTGTCTGCCATCTTTGCTCAGAAAAAATTAATCCCAGTGTTTCAGTTTCCTGGCTCTTGACCCGTATTTCCTCATCACTGTTTCACCAGATGGCTTAGGAAGCAGTGTGGTCAGTAGGAAGAACAAGACCTGGGGCTTCAGTGTGTATATTTTTTTTCCAATTTTATTTATAAAATATCTTTAGGGACAGTAAAAGGTATATGTATGTTAAAATGATATAAAAAATAGATGTGAAAACATAGGCAAATGGCAAAATAGAATCAGAGTAATAGTAATATCTGTACTGTGTTTTATACACACGAAAGCATGTAAGATTCCATTCAACATGAATCCTACTTAATGTGTGTATTTTTTTGTGGTATACATTTGTGTGATATTTGAGCCCATGATTTTTATTTATTTATTTATTTTTTGCTTAGGATGAGGCAGAAGTAGATAATTCCATTGTGCACATTCTATATAGAGATCATGAAACGAGAACTTTTGCTTGGTTGATGTGTGAAAATAGCACACATTCTGAAAACAGCATATAAATTACTAACACTTGGGAAACATGCCTTATAGGGTAAAGTCCAAGTCTAGGTGGCACAGGTTGTGAAGCCATTCCTAACCTTTTCTCATAATTTGACTACCTCATCTGCTTCAGTTTCTGTTATTTTTTCTCTGCCTATACCACTCCTTTATTTTTCCCATCCACTGCATGTTTATGTGTTTATATACACCATCAAAATGCATTCCATTTATCTATATTTCTATAACTTGCTAAGCCAGACCGTGATTTATTTAATGGCCAAGACTGTATCTTGTTCATCTTTGCACTGTCAAGGTCAAGCTCATAGTAAGAGTTCAGGAGCATTCTTACATATGAGAGACCTACTAATATGACTTACTCTGTACCCCCTAAAATTCATCTTGTACTAACACACTTGCTGAAAATATACACTTCAATATGTATCTCCTAAATTTAGCAGTCTGGTTTTTGAGCCATCTTTAATACCATTATCTTGTAACAGATTGAAAAAAAAAAAAATGAAAGAATTACTTAAACAGTGCCCTACTAAATCATAATGTTTAAAATTCTATGTTACTGTGCTTCATAAATTGCTGAGGATAAGCTTGAATTTGATTCTCATTTAGATTGAGAATATAAGCTTAATGCCAAGTGAATACAAGTAGAAAATAAAAAGATATACAGTACTGTGTTCACTGTCGTATTTTTCAAGGTAATCTTGTGTAAAGACCGTAACCAATTTCCCAGTGAAAACTTGCATGAAATGCCATGAAAATGCTGCATGTAGGCATGACACTTTTTATCACTTTATTTTCCTTACATAGGGGTATTATAATTTTATATCATTGCCTTTGCCTAGGGAATATCTCAGTTAGAAATATTGCTTTATATTCCTATTGCTTCTATAACAAAGTAGCACAAGCTTAGTGGCTTAAAACAACACAAATTTATTATCTGCAGTTTAGCTAGTCAGAAGTCTGCCATGAGTCCCACCAAGTAAAATGAAGACACTAGAAGGATGGGTTCCTTTTTTGATGCTATAAGAAAAAATTAGTTTACTTGCCTTTTCCAGCTTCTAGAGCATGCCCACATTCCTAGGCCAGTGGCCCCTTTCCTTCATCTCAAAGCCAACAGCATCGCATCTATCTGACCATGACCACGTGAGGTTTATTCAAAGAATACAAGGTATGATTGATGTCTGACTATATAATACACACTAATAGAATAAAGAATAGAAACTACATAAGAATCTCAATCAGCACCAGAAAAAATGAAAAAGCCAATATTTTCCAGGCAGATTTTAAACCATTTTTTTCTCATGCATACTGTGTTCTAGTCCAGGAAATTTCATTGTGTGTGAAAGTTGAACTTACCTTTTAAATGAGCCTGAAGTATCAAAATAAGACAGATATTTATCCAAAAAAAAAAAAAAGCCAAAAAAACCCAAGCAAGTTATTAACCCCTATCATAGTTATCCCACAAAAATGACGTTTCCAAAACTCAAAATATACCATAATTTAGAATCACATTACTATGTTTGTTATATGCGTATATTCTCAGTCTAAATAAGAATCAAATTCAAGCTTATCCTCAGCAATTTATGAAGCCCGGTAACATAGCATTTTAAACATTATGATTTAGTAGGGCACTGCTTAAGTAAGTCTACCATTTTTTTTCAATCTGTTACAAGAAAATGTTATTAAAGATGATTCAAAAACTAGAGTGCTAAATTTAGGGGTTACATATTGAAGTGTATAATTTGTATATGTTGTTGTTATTTATGAATATTCATGAGATAAAAAGCTGATTTGTTAGAATTTCAATTTTTTGGAATTTCAATTTCTGAACTTAAACTAAATTGAAAGACAATTTTCAATGAGACCAATTGTTTTACCATATGTTTACAGTATCTAGGTAAACTATTCAATTATCCCGAAAGCCTCCTATCTTATAGAATACTGTTTGGGACAATCTTGTTTTCCCTCACATTCCTAGACTTTGAGGTGCTAGAACCCACACTCACTCTATTTTATTGAAATTCCCCTTTTTTTCCTTTTTACGTCCATTAATTTTCAACATTAACATTTTAACATTAACATTTCTTCTCTACAGGATTTTATCAGGGTAATATAATGGATAATAAAGAATTAAATTGTACAGAAGACCTTATGAATATTTCTGCACCACTACTTATCACCACATCTCATTTCTACTTCCAAAGGCCTCACCATTTTCAGGTCATAACTATTTCTTTGGTAGATCTACAATAATGTTATTTCTTAAATGATTAACGTTGGATGTTTGGATATTCTGTGTTGACTTCCTGGCAGAATATATGAGGATTTATCTCTCTTGTACCAATAGCCCAACTACCCTACTCTAAAGAGCCAAGTGGTACATAGCAATTTTTTTTTTCACAGATATATTTGTTTTGCAATGTATTTTTTTATTCATTAATTTATTTATTTTATTTATTTACTTTGAATCCTGTTTTACTAGTTGTGTGACCGTGGACAAGGAATACTATTCTGCTAAACCACTTAAGCATCTTACCCCCACCTATAAAATTCATATTAAGATGTATGAGGGCCAAATGATAGATCTCAGTACAATGCCTGATATAATGTGGGCAATCAATATACCTCTTGCTAACATTGCTATTATTTAAAGAGCAATATTTTCCTGGCCACAGATAACAAGTTAGGTAGCTTTAAAGCAAATTGAAAATATGGAAACTTGGTCACTATATGAAAAATCTATAATCTGCTTACATGTAGGTATACTCCAGAATTTTCTTGGTAGTGAAGTGTTGTTGTTGTTGCTGTTTTTAAATTGTGCATACCTGCATTGTGAAAAAAATATATATATATGAAGGTAGCACAGTAATAAATTAAATGACAGCATAAAAAAAATATATATATATACTCGGTAAATATTCAAAATGCTATTTCTATTAGAAAATTATGTTATCTTTTTATATAATTTTATCTTGTAATATTTTCTTGATTATTCTTTCATACATCTCCCCAAAATAAATATGTATTCAAATTAATTCAAAACAATTTTTTTAGGGTCATAAGGCTCCGAGGGTCATCAAATTTTTCAGGATTAAGTTAGCACTACAATTGTCACTAGTATGTAATTGAGCAAAGTATATACCTACATTAGAATTACGAAAAGTAGTTATTAAACAACAAAAGTAAAATTTTATTGAAAATCTATCTCTCAATGAAATGAGAGATACTGGTTGTGGGGGTGACTGATGGGGGTGACATACTGGTTCTCAACATCAGTTACACATATATTTTGAAAGGTCCTTTGTCACCCCAAAGGGTTTTCTCCCATTAGAGCAATGCAAATAGAAGATTTAAGATGTGGGATGGATAAGATATCTGACTTTCCTTTGCAAATTTAGGGTAAGGCAATTATGACAGAGGAAGATCACAAAGAGGATCATGGGTAGATCAATTTTAAGAAGGGACCCAAAGAAAAAGTTGAGGAATTGGAGTCAAATCTCTTTCATCTGTCCATGCTTGTAGACTTTTTGGAAAATCTTTATGTAGACTCAGGAGTTCATGTACCTAGATTGAACATTGCTGCACTAAAGCACCCATTTCCTACAGCTTCTAATATTATTGTCCTTACTTTCCTTTAAGATCTCCCTTGACAGTTTCCTCGAGGGCCATCAGGCTTTTCTAATAATTTCTTCAAGGCTCTTCTAATTTTTCTCTGCCTCCTAGTCTCAAAGCCACTTCTACATGTTTATGTTTTTGTTATGGCATTATGCCTCTATCAGGTACCCAAATATTTTCCAGTTACCACCATGAAACTTAGTGGCAAAAGAAACACACATTTAATTATTATCTGTCATGATTCTGGGGGTTGGCTGGGTTATCTGAGTCGTTCTTGCTTAAATTCTCTCAGGCAGTTGCAGCTCACTCACCAGTGACTGGGCTGGAATCTTCTGAAGTCTCTCTCAATTGCCATCAATTGGCCAAGTTTGGAAACTCAAATAGTTGAGAAGAATAACTAGGACTTCTTGAGCATTCCTCTCTATCTTTATGTGCTCTTACCATATGGTTTCTTCAGAGCCAGACAGAAACCACATCAACTTTTACAACCTAATATTGGAAGGTATGAAATGTTATTTCCATAATATTGCATTTGTTGAAGGAGTCACGTGGCCTGCCCGGGATCAACACGAGGAGAAATAGGTACCATCTCTTGATGAGAGAGTGGGAAAATACTCGAAGACCACGAGGGACCAAAAATATTGCTGGGGCATTTTTTGAAGGTACAACATATCTGCTCTGCTTGCAAATTATATATCACTGTCAAGATGGGTCATTTTCATTCCTTCTAAAGATCATCATTCAGAAGTGTCTTTAGTAAAGAAGTGTCTGTTGGTAATGGAATCTCTCAGATTTCCTTTGTCTGAAAATATTTTCGATATTCTTATACTATAAAGAAAATGTGATGGAAATAAAATTACAGAATGACTGTTATGTGTTCTCAAGACTTCGAATATATTATTCTATTTTATATTGGTTTCTACTGCCGACCTTGAATAATCTCTCACTGGTACCTTTGGCTACTCTTCATAAATATCTGCCTACTTATAAATTTCTCCCTTTGTCTTTGCTAGTCTATTATTTGGCTGTGAAGTTTCTAGATGTCAATATCTCTTTTTCTTATTCTGCATAAAATTTCTTGCACTTTCTAAATGTAAAAATTGGGAGCCTTCATTAATTCTGGGAAATCTATAGCCGTTATCTTCTTTCATATACTCATTCCCCTATTTTCTTAATTTCTACTTTTAATTCTCTTACTATATTCATGTTGAATTTTCTTACTTTACACTTCATATTTTCAATGCTTCATTTTCATGTGTTTTCCTTATCTCTGTGTCTGTGTAATGTACTATGAATTATTTCTTGAAATGTACATTAGGTATTTTTTTAATATTATGTATTTCTCTCTTCAACTATGTTTAGCCGATTTAATTTGTTCATTGATTCCTAATCTCAATGTGCACGTGAGCCAATTCCTCTAATAAAACCAGTCTCACATCTGTATTCTTATCTAGTCTATCTCTACTGTCTATCCGTATGTCTGTCCCTATCCATCCATCCAATCTAATAGTTTTGTCTCTCTGGAAAACCCTGACTAATAAAATTAACCTCCATTTTCTAATTTCCATCTTGAATAGGAGTTGATTTTGAATAAGTCAAATTTTTCTTTTTCTTTTTAGTCCCCTTAATCTCTAAGTTATTTGTACCTTAAAGTTTCCTGTTGGTTCTCCAGATCAATTGATTTTCTTCCATTCCTTTCCTCCTTCCTTCCTTCCTTTTGCTCTTTTTCTCTTTCTCTCTTCTTTTCTCTCTCTTTCTTTCTCTCCCTTCCTTCCTTCCTTTTTTCTTTCACATTTACTCATTGATTAGTCTCACATTTTATTCGAAAACTGAAACATTTTTACACTAAATTCTTTGATTCAGGAGCAAACTTAGTTCCTAAAGAGAGAGAGAGAGAGAAAGAATTACACAAAATTAAAATTTTCCCTTTTACTTTTTATAATTTCACTCAGGTTTATTTGTTTTCAATCAAGGAAAATTAATTATATTCTTTCAAATAATGAATTTCTTTTCTATATTTGTTCACTGACATAATTTATCACTTCTGTTTTATTAAAATCACAATCAAAATTCTAAAATATACAATCTTGGTCAGATATTAGGGCATTTGATTCTCTCTCCCTGAGTTTGTACCTTGTTTGAAAAATATAGAAATTTCCATTGTTTTGGAAATACTGGGAAGAAAGTTTCTATCTTTGCCTCTTGTTCTCCTACTTATCTGATTGTTAAATCTGGGTGGGGGGGAATGGTTAATGGGGAATGTTAGTTAAATGGGGAATGTTAAATCTGGGGGTAAACTCCTTTTGGGTTTTTTTGTATCTTCCTGTTTTTCAGCCAGAAATCATTTTCTAGTAGTCCATGGAGTAATCCCACTGGGAATTTTTCACAGCAGAGACCAGCAATTTCTCCTCCTGTTCTGTGTATGAGTGCCTATACAATTTCAATTCAGTAGATAAGCTGTCAAAAGTCCATTTTGCCCCTGAGTCATGTCATACTCTGCAATTCAATTATGGCAGCAAACATCGTGATCCCTATGTCCTTCTTGTGTTTCTCAATTTGGCATCCTTCAAAACTCCCACAAACTCTCCTAGGAATAATATAATCCATCATATTTGCTTATTATTAAATCTCTGCAAGTCACTTTCAAAGTCTATTACCTTTATGGAATTTTATAATAACTCAGAGCAATAGGTAGTCAATATGTTAAACTGCTTTAAACAGTAGAGAACTGGGACTTGAGGAAGCTAAATAACCCACCACAGTTTACATAGATGCTAAATTGCAGAGCTGAGGCAAGAATCAAGGTCTGCCAATATAAAATTACACTCCCGGAAAATTGCAAATCCTTAAAATGCATTTAGGTAATTGAGCTGAAGAGGACGGTGCATTAACCCTGGGAATCTGAACATCCGCACTTGACTCTGCAGGTGGTAACTGTCAAGATGTTTGACACTTTTGCCATTACTGAGCTCTCTTGCCTCTAGGGATATCAGGGCTGTGTGTCTCTCTAGACCAAGGACACTCATGCTAATGACCCACTTAAGTTGAAGAAGGAAACATTTGACCATTATGTCAGAGGAAACGTGAAGAAGTTAGAGTAGAAAAGTGTGAGCTAATCACTGCTTTAGCTATCTGAGCAGCTAAGAATCTTTCATGGTGTTAATGAGGTTTTAGCATTTCTTCTTTTTTCATTTTTCTTGCTGTTCTACATTGGTAGCTCTTTTTTGCCAACTTAAAGAGGCTTGGAAATTGCTTGATGAAACAGCTATTCATTCTGGTAAATGTACTTCCATGATTAAATTTCTGGCTGTGTAATTCTGCTTTCATGGTACTTCATCCAGCTCAGTAATCAGAAAGGTTATGATAGCACCTCTCTAGATCAGGTATTTGGATGAAGCTGACACCATGGTGAAAAAGGATTTTGTCATGTGTCACTGATATAAAAAGACTCAGCTATGCTCTTTTCTATAGTAAAGACAATTCGTACCAATTTATTCCAAAGAAGGACATTTGATAATAATGGCACAGCCCTGTGGAAAATGTAGGCAGTGGCCATTTGAAACAGCTGAGCCCATACCCTGGACAGGTTTGTAGCAGACTGGGATATCCTCTTGTTAGCCCAAGATATACTCAGCAGTGACTGTGGGAACAAATAAGTAAACAGTAAAAACAAGACTTTCCACAATAAAGTAGGATGAAAGAATGGAATGATGATAATTTGGTATATAAACAAAAACATAACCTTAAACTAATGAAATAGGGATATCAGATTTTTATTATTAAAAGTTGACTCATTCTAGAATGATTCATTTAAAATGGTAACTCATGTGCCAAAATGAAAGTAAGACAGCTAAACCCTGAACAAATACTTTTTTTAAATGTACAGAATAAACTTCATATTTTATGAGTAGAAACAAATGTATTAAATTTATTCATTTCCATTAAGAAAAAGAGTATTTTGATTTCAGAGGTTTTGATTTCAAAGTCCATACTGGACTTTGCATCTGGGCCAATTTGTGCTTATGATGTCACTCCTTTGGGTGTATGAATTCAGGGATCTAGATACACTGCCCAAAGAGCCCTGCATTTGCTCCTGAAAATGGACAGCGCAGCCTGCTGACTGCTGAATGCATGTTTGAAACTGTTTGGGTGAACAACAACTGCAATGCCTGTGGGATATCACATCCTGAGTTTGTGATTCCCAGCTGTACTGTCTGTCTGAAAATGAAATCATAAAAGGTATTTCTTGCTTAGGTTGTCTGACAAATTACATTCTTGGACTGATCGTACAGCGGCTGCAGTTATGTTTAGATAAATGATTAAAAACACCTCCACTTTCCACCACCATCCTACATTCAGTAGGATAACTGTTATGACAACTCCCCTTCATTTTCTATTTCATCAAATATATATGAGTGCCTGTGATGGTGTGCTGACCACTTGAAATGAAAGGTGGACATATCTTCATTTGTTAAGGGGCCCAGTCCAGTGATCAGAGAGAGAGACAGAATTACAATAGATTCATCAGCAAATCTTTTGGACCATCAGCGACCACAGAGTACCATTTAATCCCACCAAGATGCTACCATTATCTATTCGTATAACAGAAGAATCTTTGCTGAGTCTACAATAAGAAGGGCATGGGATGAAACTCTTCAGAGAAAAAAAACCATGATACTTATGACTGACAAAAATGTTTTTTTTCACATCAAGAAATATGTACTTAATAGGTGTTATCAGGGTAGGAGGAAGCTTCAGATTTTCTGCTTGAGAGATAGCATACATGTTAAATAGATTTACAGAGTAAGTGACAGGCTCCATTTGTCACCCTAACACCCAGGGCATACATCTCTAATAGAGTGCACATATGCACTTTCTTCTTCCTAGGAAACTACTCCAAGCTGTCACTAACAGCCATCAGGCCCCCTGTATGGGACAAGACTTTTCTCTATTCCTCTTAGAGTAACTGTGCTTCTGATATGATGGGGAGAGTCTGTCTCCGTGAAATGTTTGAAAAGATAGAAAATAACACTATTGCAACAAGCTGCTGAGCTGACTTATGGTTTGGCTTTAAAATTTTCCAGGGTCTATATTTTGAGCTATAACCCAGTGTCCTGTCAGTTTATCCTTGTCGACTGAGCTTAAGGTTAAATTTCAAGTAAACTCTACTTTTTTTTTATGTTTCTCAGCTAAATAGTAGGGTTATGGTATTTTGGTCTGTATATATAAGTATTTCCAATATTCAAAGTATTTTTAATGTCTGTAATCATATTTGATACTTTGTGCATATGTTGTTTTCTTAGAGAACTTTTTTTGGTCACCAGATGTGGTAAAACAATACCCTCAGTTATTTGCCTTGTTGTATTTTTTTTCTCATAGGACATGATATTTTATCCATTCATTTGTTTAATTGTTTACTTTCTTCTTCACCATGTAACCTCAGTACCTAGAATCAAAACTTGCAAATTTTTAATTCTTAATTAATGTATGAAACAATCCCAGGAGGCAGGCATGGCACAAGCCTCATTTTGAAGATGAGAAAGTAAAATCAGAAAGGTGTCTTGACTTGATTAAAAGTATGCACAAAGCTGGAAAAACGCATGATCCATTCACCTTTGCTACCTTCCCTCTGAGTACCCCCAAAGCTTAAGGTCACGTCGTACTTGTTGACAGCTTGTTCTCATTCAAGTGAATTCATAAGGTTATACAACCAGAAAAAAACGCAATAAAACTTGGCTTTTAGAAAAAAAAAAAAAATGGATACACTGAGAAATCAGTAAAAAAAATGAGTCATTAAGTATGAAGAAGAAACAGCCCTTGTATGGCCATAACATAAAGGGTGTGGACAAGAATCTTTAGGATTCATTAAAGTTGCTGTCCTTAGAAAGCTCAACAGCTCAGGAAAGTATAAAAACAGAAATTTCAGAGGCATTCTTTTGTGCTTGATCACTTGCCAATTAATGATTACACATTATTTATGTTAACCTTTTATTTGCATAACACCTAGTATAACAACAATTCATTTAATTGACATTATCCTTAATGAGTACTCAAGAGAAGTAACTGAAATTGCATGTATTTTCTTACTTTCAACTTCCTTCTTTTGTCCCAAGTTTATCCTGTTTTCCTGTTTTAAAATAATTATGATTCCCATTTAAAGGAAATCTAGATTTCAATATTTAACTTGTTTCATTTGATGAAATAATGAAACAATAGAGGGCTTTCACATATATTTAGGATGTATTTAGAACTGGACATGTCTATTTTTATGATTATATAAGAATGTTATATTTTTTCCACTTGCCTAAAGTGTATAAATGTTATAAAGTGAATAAGTGCTTGACATGAGTTTTTGAACTTCTGGCTTTATCAGAACTCTTAAAGATTCAGGTGATTAAACACAGAAAGCTAGAGTTTTCATATCTTGAGTAACCTGGAGATAATCTAAAGTAGCACTTAAAAAAGAGTTCACAATTTAACAATTATCTCCTCTGACCAAATTCAATAGACAAACAACCTTTTTCTTCTAAGGCTGTCCGAAACACAAAGCTAACACAATATGGGCTTACACTCACTTCAATGACACCCAGATGTACTGTTTACCCAGAGCACTATCAGTTTCATTTACTTTTTTAGATCTGTGAGAGGTGAGAACATTACCAATAAGACTAAAACTGTTTCCACTATATTTATTTCCACCCTTTCTTTTGAGCATTCAGAAAAGGTGATATATTGCTTGGTAGTGAATTGTTTCCCAACCATCTCCTGTGCATCACTTTTCAGATAGTGGCACATGCTCTATTTACAGCATGTGTCACTTCCAAATTTTCAGAATAGAATACCTCTTGAGGAACCTGTGTGTCTTTGTTCTCACACACTGATTTCAAGAGAGCCCTATGAAGTCACCAAAATTCATCCAAAGTTGGTTTTTTTTTTTTCTTTTCTTTTCTTTTCTTTTTTTTTTTTTTTTTTTTCCTTCTTTAATAGGAATTGGCCTATGCCCCTTCATGAAGTGGCAGATGTAGGCCAAATGTCTACTGGGAGAAATACCTGTACTACCACACCTGGGTTCAGAGACTACTGCAACTGAATCTTCCAAATTGCTTAACCTTTCTGTGCCACTATTATCTCCTTCATAAAATAGGAATAATGATAACGTTTACTTCATTATCCTATTTTACAAAAGAGATTATATTATATTATATTATTATTGGAATTGTTGTGAAATACAAATTATTTAATAAAGTGCTTAGAATGCTGCCTTGCATTCTGTAACATTATGTAAGGATTTGTTATTACTGTTACTGCACACACACACACATACACATTCTAATTCATTACCATTGTCATGAATTGTGTGTATTTTGCTTCTTTTTAAAATTGTTTCATTTCTTCCATTAATTGTGTTAATAGTTTATTTGATACACTAATTATGCAAATGGATTTGCAGGTAAAGCCTTAAAGTGTGTAATCCCTCAATGGCTCTCATCTGTTGATAGAGTTCAATTTTTTTAGCCTAACTTTCAAAAGCCTCCACATAATTTTTCCCATTTACTCCTATCCCCAGATATTTATCCACCTTCTAACCACAACAAACTCCCTCTTTTCGATGAGACCTTTCACATCATGTTATCTATATTTTGATATTACCTTCACTCTCTCTCACATCAGTATCTGTCTTGATATTTCTTATCCTTAAATCTCCAACTCAAATTTCATTTTGGTCATGAAGACTTCCCAAAATCTCCCAATAAATCTGACTCTTTTTATGTTTATGTAAATTTCCTTTCAGTCTTTCTTTTTTCTTTTCTTTTCTTTTCTTTTCTTTTCTTTTTCTTTTTCTTTCTTTCTTTCTTTCTTTCTTTCTTTCTTTCTTTCTTTCTTTCTTTCTTTCTTTCTTTCTTTCTTTCTTTCTTTCTCTCTCTCTCTCTCCTTCCTTCCTTCCTTCCTTCCTTCCTTCCCTCCTTCCTTCCTTTCTTCCTTCCTTCTCTTAGTGTATATCTTTTCTATACATTATTAAGGAAGAATTTACACACAATGAAATGTATAAATCTTAAGTATACAGTTTGTTGAATTTTGATAAGTGTATATACCCCTGTAACCCATACTTCTATCAACTTATAGAATATTTCCATCATTCTAGAAAGTCTCCTCAAGTACCTTGCCTTTAGAAAGAGAGGCAACATCTGTTCTGATATACATCACTTTAGCTAGTTTTGTTTTGTTTTGTTTTGTTTCAAAATTTCATAAGAGAATCCCTTTTGAGTATATTGGTTATGAATTAAAGTACTATGGGTATAGTCTCATAATATACGGGTGACACCATGCTATATATACTTAACCCATTTTAGATAAGAAATTTATAAGAACTCTGTTTAGAAAAGAGGCAAAAGTTAAGAAGAGTGGACAGTAGTTAAATTACAAGGAACTAGGTAAGATATTTACAGGGGAAAAGGACAATACCTCTAAAAATTAAGAATGACTATTTAAATTTCAAGTTTTTGAATATGTTATATATTAATATAGATCCTCTTTAGTTTCCCAAAATTTCTAATGTGTCCTTCCTCCACATAGACCCAATGAAAGTAGTGTTTGGGGAAAGAAAATTGGTGTCCTGCTCAGCAACTTGAACTGGAAAGGTGATAGGAGGTGCAAGAGGCAAAACACAGAACCGTTGCCAGGAACTCATAAGCAGCAGAGAATTAGAGGAGCAAAATCCCCCCAATTTAGGAATGTTATGAACAATTTTCAGTTTTCTACTATATAAGATCTTAGGCTTTTGAAACAATTTTAAAAATTTTCTAAGATGTAGGTGTCCCAACAGTGTGGAAATTAGTAATATCCTGGTCACTGACAACTTGCACACCTAAAAAGAGAATCTTCTCACTGAGTCCTATTCATTCTTATTCACTCACCCTGATTCATGATTTTCTTTATTTTTCCACAATTTTTACATCAGACTCCTTTAGGCTACTCTTCCTTTCCCTGGTATATTATTATTTATACTCTCCTATTGATTATTGATTGTATAGCACAGAACCAGTTATAGTGCAGTTGCTCCATAAATTTCTGAGCTGTTTGATATAACTACAGGGTTTTGGAGACAATTACTTTATCTAATGTTGGAATTTTAACTAGATGGGAAAAATTGGCATTTTAAACAGGCATTTCTCATTTTGTTTCCATCATACACACTTTGTACTTAGGTATCAGAGCTTGCCTCTCACTTCACCCATGCCTACATTCACCTGGGAGTCATGAAAGATAAATTCAAGACCTTGAGAAAAAATAAGCTGAACCTGGAGAGTACTTTATCTGGCTTTCTGTTCAGCGTCTGCCTAAAGCACTCCAAGGGATTTCCCATCAAATAACATTTACAGTGTTTAGAGACAGCTGTGTAAAAAATTACCACCAACTAGTAGTTTCAAACAACACTAATTTACTCTCTCACATTTCTTTAATTCAGAATTCCAGATAGATGCACGTGGTTCCCTGTTTAGAGTCTTACAAGACCAAAGTCGAGGTAGTGGCTGAACTGGGTGCTTACCTTGAGGCTCTGGGGAAGAATATACTTCCGAGCTCATCTGAGTATTGGCAGAATTCAATTCCATTTTCCTGCTGAGTGTTGCCTTGAGACTGCCCTCACTTTCTACTGGCTGTTCCAGGTCCTTGCTCTTTCGCTCCCTCAGCAAAAGAGAAACTCCCTTATTTTAAATTTCTCCATTCTCTCTGACTTTCTGCTCTACTATCAGCCAGAGAAAAATGCCCTGCTTCTGAAGGGCTCTTGTGATTAGGTTAGGCCCACTTGAATAAGAAAATTTAATTCTATCTGAGAATCAGTTTTGCTATGTGACATGACAACATCACCTAAATAACTATATATTTACTTTAAATACTATATATAGAATATACAAACATTTTTTTTAAAGAATTCGCTAGGGACCCTCCCATACATCCATGTATATTTCCATATTTTAAGTCAAAACTAGAATTTGGAAATATATTTTAAGTCAAACTGTCATAGACACTCTCATCAATTTGATAGATATCTATAAATCTTGTAAGTCTGGAGTTGATAGGTAGGTAATACAAAATATCCTACCATGCAGGAGTTTCTAGAGAAAGCCATAAGGTAACAAGTTATTTTTACGTAAGTTGCTCCCTTCTTACCTTACAGAGGATGAGCACTGCCCAAAATATGAAGGTCTCTCAGATTCTAGAAGACCATTTGAAAAGACAAGAGTGATGAAAAACTTAAAGAATAAGAAAATTGAAAGAATTAGTTTAACCAGATGATCTAAATATAATTCCTTAAGTCAGGCACAGAAAGATAAACACGCGATGTTCTCACTGGTAAGTGGAAGCTTAAAAAAAAAAAAAAAAGGTTGAGCTTTTAGAGGTAGAGAGTAGAATTGTCATTACTAGAGACCAGGAATGGGAAAGTTGATGAACAGACACAAAATTACAGCTAGATAGGAAAAGTAAGTTCTAGTAATATACAGTAGAGCCAGGCACCTATGATTAACAATAACTTACCATATGTTCTCAAATGGCTAGAAAAGAGGAGCTCAAATGTTCTTACCACAAAGAAATGACAAATTTTTGTGATAATACTCTAGTTACCCTTATTTGATCATCACACATTGTATGTGTTGAAATATAACTCTAAACCCCATAATAGGTACAATCAATATGTATCAATTAAAATAAATAAATAAATAAATAAATAAAATGTATATTTTGGGACTAAAAGCTCTAAGCATGTGGTAGCAGAACTTTTCCATACAACAGTGGGAGTGTAAACCAAGACAATAATTTTCACTTAAAATGCAAAGAATATACAGTGTTAATACCAATTCCTGCAGTAGTGATTATGGAAAGTTTTCACTTCAAAATTATAGCCCCACACACTGTACAATGTGTGAGTATAACATGCTGCTTTCACTTGCTCATACCCCCTCACTCTTTAACCTGTTCTTATCTGTTTCCAACTAGTCCTCTCCTGAGAATTGGCCATCTTGATTGTTACTGATGGTCACAACATAACCATATTTGGTCACAGTTTTAAATAGGGCAAGAATTCTTACTCTTATAAAAAACCTCCTATTCAATGAGAATAAAATCATGTAATGTGTATGACCCAAATCAGTGCATTGTCATACCAGTATAAAATATGATGAGATGCTAGGGAAAGAATAGGTTAATGACTCAGATAAGAATGTGGAGGATTTCACTGAAAATTTTTAATTTAATGTATGGTTTTTGTAAAATATACTGTATCTAGTAAACTGGCAGCAGAAGTCACCTTAAAAACTTCTGGTAAGAAAAAAAATTCTACAAAATGTTTCTAGAGCTGAAAACATTCTGTCTTTTCAGGATAATCATGGCTGTATATCAGAGAACACTGTATTTCCAATATATATCTAAGAGTTGCAGCATTAACCTTATTAGAAACAACTGAGAGAAAGCACAAAACACTAACATCAGACATGAGAGAGTTAACATCACCACAGGTTGTACAGACATAAAAAGATAGTAAAAAAAAAAAAATCTTAAACAACATCATGCAAGTCAATTTGACAACTTTTATAAAATAGACATATTCCTTAAAAGACACAAACAACCAAAGATCACCGTATTAGTAAGTGTTCTCCAGAATAACAGAACCGATAGGATGTGTGTGTGCATGTTTGTTTGTTTATTTATTTACTTATTAATTATGAGAAATTAGCTCATGCAATTATGGAAGCTGGCAAATCCCAAGATCTGTGGATGAGTCAGCAAGCGGGAGATCCAAGAGAGCCAGTGGTGTAATTTTAGAGTTCCAATCCAAAGGCCAGCAGGCATGTGACTGAGGAAGAGTTGATGTTTCAGTTTGAGTGCAAAGGAAGGAAAACGCCAATGTCCCAGTTCAAAGACTGTAAGGCATGAGAAATTCTCTCTTACTTGAGAGAGTCAGTCTTCTCGTTCCATGCAGGCCTTCAGCTGATATTATGAAGCCACCCACAACAGAGAGGTCAATCTATTTTGCTCAGTCTACCAATTTAAATGTTAATCAAATCTAAAAACACCCTCACAGAAACATCCAGAATAATGTTTGGCGAGATAGTGAGGTACCTGTTGGCCCAGTCAGATTGACATATAAAATTAATCAACATATGTGCTCGAGAAGAAATCGATAACATGAACAGCTCAATATCTATTAACAAAATTGAAGTTTAATTATAAATCTTCCCACCAGAACCTCTATATCCATATGATTCACTGGTAAATTCTACTGAATATTTAGGAATAAATAGTACTAATTTTACACAAGTTTTTCCAGAAAATTAAAGAAGCAGCAATACTTATGAATTCATTCTAACAGGCTGGCATTGCACTGATAGTAAAATTAGACAAAAATTTTACAAGAAACAAAAATTACAGACCAATATTCCTCATTAGTATACAGCAAAATTTCTTGAAGACTATACCACAATACATAAAATGGATAATCTGTCAATTCTAAGTAGATTTTATTCCAGAAATACAAATTTGGTTTAGCATTAGAAACTTAATAAAAGTGATTTTCTATAATAACAGGAAAAAAGAAAAATCAAATGATTCCCTCAACATATGTTAAAAAAGACACTTGACCAAATCCAACATCATTTCCTGGTGAAAATCCTTAGCAATCTAAAAGTAAATGTAAATCTTTTCATCCTAATAAAGAACATCTTTGATAAACTGATGGCTTATATCATACTTAATGATGAGGACAAAAATGCTTTCTGCTGAAGATCGGAATTAAGCAAAGATGCCCTCTCTTCCCGTTTTTGTTTAACATCAAGACTGAGATTCTAGGTAATGCAATAAGGCAAGAAAAAGAAATAAAGTACATCTAGGTTAGAAAAAATGAACTAAATACTGTTTTTCTCATAGATAAAATAATCAACTATTTAAAAAATTTAATGCAATGTACAAAAATGTTAGTAGAACTCACAAGCAGGTTTAACATGGTTATAGGATACAAAAATCAATATGCATTTTTAGGAATTTTATAGTTTCAGTTCTTATATTTAAGTCTTTAACCCATTTTGAGTTGATTTTGGTATACAGCAAGAGGTACAGGTATAGTTTCATTTTTCTGTATATGGATTTCCAGCTTTCCCAGTACCATTTACTGAAGAGGCAGTCTTTTTCTGAATGTATGCTCTTATTGCCTTTGTCAAAGATCAGTAGGCTGTAAGTATGTGGGCTGATTGCTAGGTTCTCTATTCTGTTCCATTGGTCCGAGTGGTTTTTTTGTGTGTGTGTGTTTCTTTTGTTTTTCATGCCAGTACCATGCTGTTTTGGTTACTATAGATTTACAGTATAGTTTAAAATCAGGGAGTTTTATGCCTTCTGGTTTATTTTATTTATTTATTTGTTTATTTATTTATTTATTTATTTATTTATTTATTTATTGCTCAGGATTGCTTTGGCTATTTGGGGTCTTTTGTTGTTCCATATGAATTTTAGGATTGTTTTTTCTATTTCTGTGAAGAATGTCATTGGTATTTTAATGGGGATTGCATTGAACTTATAGATCACTTGGGGTAGTATGGACATTTTCACAATATTAATTCATCTAATCCAAGAGCGTGGAATGTCTTTCTATCAGTTTGTGTCCTCTTTAATTTCTTGCAGCAATGATTTATAGTTCTTGTTGAATAGACTGGAAAACACTTCAGGATATAGAACTGAGCAATATTTTATGAATTTTTATTTTATTTTATGAATAAGACCCTAAAAGCACAGCAACAAAAGAAAAAATAAACACATGGGATTATATCAAACTAAAAAGCTTCTGCACAGAAAAGGAAACAATTAATAGAGCAAAAAGACAACCTACATAATGGGAGAAAATGTTTGCAAACTATGCATCCAAAAAGGGATTAATATCCAGAATACAGAAAGAACTCAAACAACTCAACAGTAAGGAAACAAGTAACTCAACTAAAAAATTGGCAAAGGAGCTGAATAGACATTTTTCATGTGAATGCATACAAGTGGCCAAACAGACACATAGAAAAATGTCCACATCACTCAGCATCTGGGAAATGCAAATCAAAACCCCATTGAGATATCATCTCACACCAGTTAGACTGGCTATTATCAAAAAAAAAAAAAAAAAGCAATAACAAATGCTGGCAAGGATGCAAAGAAAGGGGAACCTTCCTATACTGCTGATGGGACATAAATTAGTGCAGCCATTAAGGAAAACAGTATGGAGTTTTCTCAAATAACTACAGATAGAACTGCCATATGATCCAGCAATCCTGCTGCTGGATGTATACCCAAAGGAATGGAAATTATCATATCAAAGGGATACCTGCACTCCCATGTTCATTGCAGCTCTGTTTACAGTAGCCAAGACTTGGAAACAACCTAAATGTCCATCGACAGATAACTGGATAAGGAAAATGTGGTATATGTACTCAATGGAATACTACTCAGCCATAAAAAAGAATGAAATTCTGACATTCACAGAAACATGGTTGAACTTAGAGAAAATTATGTTAAGTGAAATAGGCCAGGCACAGAAAGCGAAATACCACATGTCCACACTCATAAGTGGTAGCTAAAGTAAAGAAAGAAACAAACAATCTCAATTTTACACTGAACTTTCAAAAAAAAAAACCAAAAAAAACAGAACTGGGATTATTAGTGGTGGGAAAGGGGGAGAAGGAGGAGAGTTCATGAGAAATTAAAGGGTAACAAAAATTGATTACTTTTTGTAAACGTGAGTATACTAGTAATTATTCTGATTTGATCACCACATATTGTGCACGTGTATTAATATTCTATTCTCCATCCCACAAATATATATAACCCATTATGTTTCAATAAAAAAGTTTAAAAAACCCACAAAAATCAAAACCAAAAATTGTATTTCTATATTGTAGTAAGGAACAAACAGAAATTAAAATTTTTTAAATATGGATAATAGTATAAAATATGATTTGTAGGTAAAAATCTAACAAAATACATGCAAATTCTGTACTTGAAAGTATAAAATATAGCTGAGTGAAATTATAAGTGACTTAAAATAATTGGAGAATTTACCATGCATATAGCTAACAAGAATCAATATTATTAAGATGACATTACTTCCAAAATCGATCTGTGGATTCAATGAAAACATGTTAGAAACTTGCAAACTGATTCTAAAATTAATAGGAAAATATAAAGGAAATAGAACAGTTACCCAACTTTGCGAAGAAAAAATTTGGAGCACTTAAGATTATTTTACATCTGTAATGATTAAGTGTGTACTTGTCCTTAAAACAGAAAAATAATTCAGTGGAGCACAGAGTCCACAAATAGACACACACATATATGGCTAATTAATAGTCCACAAAAATTAAAGGCCATTCAGTGCAGAAAGGACAGTCTTTCAATAAATGGTACCCGAGGAGTTGAATATCTAAATTAAAAATAATGAGCCTTAATTTATCTTAAAAGATATATAAATATTATCTCAAAATAAAACATTGATCTAAATGTTATTTCTAAAGTATAAAAAGTACATTAAAAATTATACCTTGTATTAGAGAGTGATTCCTTAAATAAGACTCTAAAGTATAATCCATAAAAAAAAATAAACTGAATTTAATCAAACTTAAAAATGTATGCTCTTTAAAAGACACTGTTAAGAGAATGAAAAGACATGTCAGAGACTGTGACAAAATTTGGGGGAGATAATTTATCTACAAATAGATTTTTTCCCCAGAAAATATAATAAATAATAAGAAACAACCAAAAAAATTTGTTTGAGAACTTCAACAAAGCAAACTGCTGTGGTTTTTGAATGTCCCTCCAAGTTCATATTGGAACTTAACCTCCAATATGGTGGTGGCAGATAGGGTCTTTAAGAGGTGATTAGATTGCGAGGATTGTGCCCTCGTGAATGGGTTAATCCATTCAGGAAATAAGGGGTCGATGGTTTAATGGATTATAAAGGGTGTGGTTCTGACAGCTTTATAAGAGCAAGTGAGAAGCTTAGCTGTCTCCTTATGCCATCCTCTCAATGTGACTGCCTGCATCACCACAGGACCCTATACAGAGCCTTCACCAAGAAAAAGGCCCTCACCAGATGGATCCCCTGGACTGTGACTCCTCGACCTCCAAAACTAAGAAAAATTTTCATTTCTTTACACGTTACCCAGTTTCAGGTACTCTGTTATCAACAACAGAAAAAGGCTAATATACATATGTGGATAGGAAATAGCACATAAAAACAAGCTCAGAAATGAGTTGTTAGGGAAATGTAAGTTAAAGCCACAGATACCACTATGTATATTTTGGGATGTCTAATATTAACAACTGATTTACCAATTGTTACTAAAAATGTGGAGAAACTGAAAATCTCATACACTGCTCCCAGTAATGTAAAATGGTGTGACTAATTTAGTGTATACTCTGGCAGTTTATAAAATGGTGACCACACAACTGTATTATGGTCCAGCCATATTTACTCAAAAAAAGGAGTAGATAAAATGACCAGTATCAAAAATGGAATAATGCAAATGTTTATCAACAGGTTAATGGATAAATAAGTTGTGTGAGCATACAATTGAATATTTCTCAGCAACAAAAATTAATATGCTATTGATCAATGCAGTATCACAGATTTACCTCAATATAATTGTGCTAAAAGAAACAGGATATAATAACTTTATAAATAAATTATACAATATGATTTCACTTATTCAGAACATGCAACCTAATCTATAGTGGGAGAACAGCTAAATAGTTGCCTAAGGATTGGTGGGATGAAACTCAGAGGAGCCAGAAAGAGGGATTACAAAGGGGCATGAGAAAATTTTTGCAGGTAATAGATGTGCTTATTTTCTTTCAGGTAGAGATTGTATAAAAATGTAAATTTATAAATATAAATATAATTCATAAATACAAATATATATATATATATATATATATATATATATATATATCGAGGTACTTCAAAAAGTTTGTGGAATAATTTAATTCTATTTTTCCACAAACTTTTTGAAGTTCCCTATTTATATATATACAATATGCTGTATACACACATATGCTATATATATGTACAGTTGACCATTGAAAAGCATGGGTTTGAACTGTTTGAGTCCACTTATGTGCAAAATTTTTTCAACCAACTATGGATCAAAAATAAAGTATTTGCAGAATATAGAACTCAGGTATATGGAGGCCAACTTTTCATATCGATGGGTTGAGCAGGGCCCACTGCAGGACCTGAGTATACGCAAATTTTGGTGTACATGGAGGGTTCTGGAACCAATCTCTTACATATACCAAGGACAACTGTGTGTATATGTATATATATATATGAAATGTATGTGCATACTATATGCCATTCATTGCATGTCAATTATATTTGAATGAAACTAAAAAAAAATATGACCACGTGAACACATTTTTAAGGCTTCCTTCAGAACTTTAGAAAAGTTCTGTTAATGCGAATCCTTCTGAAATTTTACTTCTTTAGATTTTCTATAAACCTAGATTGCTTAGGATATATGTCTAGACCTGTGCCAACCAGTGTCATGGTCCTCAAATGAGACTAGGGTTTAATCATAAAGCTCTATGAAGACAGGGACTTCTTAGTGCTTGTGGCTGCACCTCAGTTTCTGTAACTCTGGTTAGAGAGATATTAGAAGGATTGATTTAATAAATCAGCTCATCTCTCATAATCATAAGTACTTAGCTATCAAAAATTCACCTGTTCATCACCAAACAGTTAAACTCTAAAATAGTAGGTGTAGCCAAATGATTTGCCAAATCATAAAAATGAGAACTAGTGATAATTAGTTCCTATACTAGTGTTAAAACATTCATGAAGAACCTGCAAAAAGGAGCTTAATTTTAAAATAGGAAAATGTCTCATACTAGAAAAACAAAGTTTATAGTAAATCAATGAATTCCTTTGAGAATTAAGGTTTCAAAAGAAGGAAAAAAATGGCTAAAAATCTATCAGAATTATTTTTTCTCCAACTATTAAAAAAAAGCAGAAGAAATAGTGTGAAGCCAAAGAAAAGATATATTTCTCAGTAGTGAGTGAAATATGTACTTTGAATAAATATCACACCAGTATCTGTGATCAAAGAGACTGGTAGAACCTGGGAATATCAAGGGCCTGGGCAGAGCAGAGCTGCAGCACAGCTCACATATTTGCTCTCTGCTGACTTTATGCTCACAGGACTTTCACTCCTGGATAAAGGGGCCTGAGTGATCCTCTACTCGAAGATTATTTTGTACAGATGGAGAAACTGAGGCCCAGTGGCTTACCCAAGTTAACAAACTCATACATTCATGCTTCTTGTTCCATTGCACTACAGGCTTTTCCTTATATCCATATTTGGCTTGTACTTGGCTTCATTTTAATGTATATGCATGTATCATTTTAAGGAAAGAGTGTAAGGGGCATGTCAGACATAGAATATTAATCCCATCAGAGTGTCTTAACTAATTACTTTAATTGTATATGCAAAATACAAAGTGGGCAACGGTGAAGGTGGTATAACCCATGCTTACACCTTCACTATCCTCCATTTTCTCTGAATTTTTCAACTTGTTGGAGGATAAGCTTTGTAACCTGTTGCCAGTAGCCTGAGAAACCCCAAAGAGGATGCTCAGATCAACTATCCAGTGAGTAATAGATGAGAAAAATTTTCCTCATGTGATAACTCAGATGACATCCCTCTGTTTTGATATTATTGATCTTATTTTTCTAGTAGATGATATTGTATGTCACATAAGAGTATTCTAGGAAATATTCTGGATATAAATAATGAATAAATACCCAGCACAGGAGTCAGAAGATCCATGTCACTGTTTGACCACTCATTTGCTGTGTGGCATTAGTTTCTTATATAATATCTGTGTGCTGTGTTTCATTTAGGGTAATGAAACAGATAATCTCCAATATCCCCTCCAACTTTGACATTTAAGAAAATGCTTTGATATCTAGTATAAAACGATAAATTGCCACCTTCGGTAGACTTACAGAAACCTAGAAGCCCCTCTTCTCATTGTCCACTGCCCACATCCTATTCCCAACTTCTGTTGCTCCATCCACCCCACCCTACACCCCACCACATTCAAGCAGAAAGAAATGTAGCACACACTTTATTCTGCACTATGAACAGGGCTAGGACCCTTTATGCATGAAAGTTGTAATATGTGTTAGTCTTTGCTAATTTCTTTAATGCCCTTTCAAGTCTATGAGGATGCAGATAACAATTGCCTACCTGTCCATACAACAATATATACGAGTATCTTCACACTGTACTTAAATGTCTTTAAAAAAATTAATTTTCATTTATTATGAAGCTATTTAAATATAGGCCCTTATCACCAATGGCAACACTGTCTGAAAAACAGGAAAATATGTTATATTTCATCTTTGGAAAATAATAGGTGAAAACATGGTGAATCAAGAATAAAAATATTTTTGGCAAGACAATGCTATTGCAGTTTCTTTTTCTTTTTCTTTTTTTCCCCTTACAACTATCTAATCTATTTTCATAAAATATCAGGTGACCCATCATCTTGGTCTGCAAGACGATGTTTAAATGCTGTGCCCTTCTGTTTCTTTAATGTTAGTAACTTAATGAACATTTATTGACACCCAATATTCACAGACATCCTACAATGAACTGGAGATACAAAGCTGAATAAAGTAGGCTTTTTTTACTTCAAGTTCAATCTATAGTAAAAGAGGAAGAACTCTAAATAGCAAGCTACCAGGCACAATTAGGGCACAAATGAGAGTACTGTACAAGGTGTCACTGAGAACAGAGAATAGGTGGAAACTAATTTTGGCTGAAGACAAGGACAATTTCACAAAGAAACTGGTTTTGTCAAATAATAGATTTTCTCTGTGAAGAGTGAAAGTTTCCTTGAAAGAACGGGCAGAGGGCACATTCCAGACAGAAGAACCAGAGATGAGATGTGAGGACCAGCAGAGCATTTATAGATCATAATTTGATGTTATTAAAACATAAGATTGTTCACAAGAAATGGAAGAGAGAGGCTAACAAGTTAGGTGGGGACAATGTAGAAAGGCTTGTTTGTCAACTGATCCCTGCTATATTGTTAAGTCCTAGAATAATGCCTGACACATAGTGGGCATTCAGTAAATTATTATTTAATGAACGAATGAGTCAAATCATCTATTATAATACATTAGAAGGGTACAACTGGACTGTGGTTGATGGTTTAGACTTTTTAAATGTAGGATCCCCTGACAATAGCCCAGTGAATCAGAAATGTGCCTATTTTCTAATAGAAATAAGTAATATCAATACAGCACTTAATGAATGTTTATGATTCAGTTGGAAGAGTATGAATCAAGAATAACAAGTTATGGGCTGGCCAGTTAGCTCAGTTGGTTAGAGTTTGGTGCTGATAATGCCAAGGTCCAGGGTTCAATTCCTGTACTGGCCAGCTCCCCAAAACAAAACAAAACAAAACAAAAAACCCAGGAAGAATACCAAGGTATAAATTTTATTTCTTCACATTCATATTCTTTGAAACTATACTCTATCACCTTTACCAGCCATAGGGAAAGGGGGAAGAAAGGAAAGATCAAAGATATAAAATGCCTGTTGCTGCATACAGGTGGGGAATAGGAATAAGAGAGGTTTCATGAGCCAGGTCCACCAAAACAGGGTGAAATAGGTATTCATTACATGCTGAGTTTCTGCTATAGTCTACTACAGGTGAAAGAAGCCTATAGATGAGATTGACAGCCACTTTAATATCATCTACAGCAGTAAGAAATAAATGCACAAAAAACTTAGAAATGACAAGAAAACATTTCCAAAAAAGAAAAAAAAGGAATTTAATATCCAACATTCAAGTACACACACACATAAATCCTACTTAGATCATTTCTGTACTATGAGTAGGACTTTGTGGGAATTGGTTAAATGATCCTCACTTTCTGTTCTTTTTTATTCATGAGCAGATTTCACTGTGTGAAGAACAGTAACAGGGACTATCGATCTATAATTTCAGAAATCAGTGTTATGCTAGGAAAAACTTTTGGCTGGCAGTTTTCTACTCAGCTCTATTGATTGACTAGGGCTGATGCTTGTCCACATTAATTTATCCCAAATACCCTATTCATGTTTTTTCGTGGTTTTTTGTTTGTTTGTTTGTTTTTTGTGTTTTGCGGGGTTTTTTGTTTTGTTTTTTTTTTTGGTGGCTGGCCAGTACAGGGATCAAACCCTGGACTTTGATGTTATCAGCACTACACACTGACCAACTGAGCTAACTGGCCAGCTCCCATCCCCATTTGTTTGTAAGTTGCAAAATTTTCAAAGCTTTTGTTCTGATGAGGTACCAGCGTCCTTTTAAGCTGTGATTGGGTTAATGAGACTTTCAAGATAATTGGCACTTCAACTGTCCACTTTTTTACTTAGCCACTAAACATCACCCTTACAGGGAAATTTCTCATATTTGCAAATTAATGGAGAGAACAAAGCCTACTTAGGGTCACAGAAAACAAAGCAGACAATGATTCTATTCTGATTGAACTTACTTATTAGTTGTTGGAGACAGGCAGTAAATAATAAATGGGTATACAAGTAAATTCTATTACATGATAGAAGGTGATAAGTCCTATGGAAAAAATAATGAAATAAGAAGTATCAGAGATGCATTGGTAGGTGGTGGGCATTTTCCAAAATTAAATTAGGTAGTTCTCTTAAATCACGTTCTCCAGAAGCCAATCCTGAGGTGAGGATTAGTGTTTAAATGATTTATTAAAAGTGGTATTGAAAGAAAAAGGTAAGCAGGTTAAGAACGAGGAACAAAATAAACAAAGGTACAATTACAAGCAAATTCTTGGCCTCGATCTGATACTACAGAAGAGCTCTGGAGTGTAAACCAGGTTCTGTCTCAACAAAAGAAAAGGGGGCTGGGATATTATATCCCCACACCAGTCATTGCCTAAGGGTCACCCAAGTAGGAGTAAGGTGGAATGTTAACTCCCAGGTACTTCTGGGTCTCTGCAAATGGCAAAACAACTCAATAGCAAGAGGAAAATCCTCCAGAGTGTCACAGATACAGATATTAGATGAAAGCCAGGAAGGTGACACAAGGAAATGGTAAAATGGAAAAATGGATATGAGGGGATCCAGGCAAAACATCAACTGTCCTATTACAATAGTCCTGGTAGGTTTCATTGACAAGGTAGACTTGTGCAAAGACTTGAAAGTTGAGGTAGTTAGCCAAGCAGATGCCAAATAGATGCTATCTCCACAAGTGGGGAGAGTTAAAGCAAAGGGCTTTCTGTGATTTAAATAAATCCACAAATTCTGTGACACTTCTTCCAAAAGTTAAATCCAAATTCTTTTCCTCTTTAGTGCGAACTGATCTTTGTAATTTGCTTCTAATGAGTCAAATAAAACAGAACTGATGCCGTGTGACATCTAAAACTAATTAATAAAAATCATTAAAGATCCGTTTTGGTTTCTCTCTCTTTGATCACCTAGTCTGAAAGAAGCCAGCTACTATGTCTTGAGGATATATCAAATAGCTCTAGGAAGAGACACCACAGTGAGAAACTGAGGCCTTCTGCCTACAGCCACATGAATGAATTGTCTTGAACTGAGTCTTCCAAGCCTAGTCAGCTTTCAGTTGACTTCAGCTCTGGTCAATACATTGACTGCAAAATCATGATCTAGAGACACTCAAATTCCTGACCTATAAAATTGGTAAGATTATGTAAGTTTGTTGTTTTAAGCCACTAATTTTAGGGTAATTTTTATGCAAAATAGATAAATAACAAATGTCCTAATGGGGGACATAGCTAGCATGTTCAAAAACATCAGGAAAGCTAGTTTGAAATAATAAAAATTAATTTAGTAACAGGAAGACAGTTACAATGTGAAATAGTTTTCAATGACCCATATGGCTTATAGCAGATTTTAAAAAACTTACTCAAACTGCAAAGTCAATTTTTCCATGTATTACATAGTCACAGGTTATGGGGGATGTGGATATCTTTGGGGGGACAGTTATTCAGCCTACCATGATTGCTAATGCTTATTTACACAAGACAGGACTTGCAAAATTAAGGTCTGGAAAAGCTATTTTCTGCAAAGGTAAACAAGAAAATTGAATTTTCTTTGCTATTTTTTTTTTTATGTAGCCTCTTGGAAACATATGGTATTAAGGTTCACTGGGATCTGATAAGAATAAACAGGCCCCAGCAGGTATATTACTAATTTCCTTGGAAAAAGAAAAGAGAATGGGGTTTGAATGCTTAGCATTGTTTTCTTATTTTTATTTTTCCTTAGTTCATCTCTAATTACTAAAATAGCTGTTTCAAAGGCTGCCAGTTAGAAGGCAGAATAAAATTGTAAAAATCTATTCTTTATTTATGTTAGCAAAATGTCCAAAAGATTCATCACAAGGGGGATCATGTATAGATGGCCAAGGTGAGAGTCTTGGGTTGAATGTCTCCCCAAAACTTAATCACCACTGTAACTGTTGAGGGTGAATAATCCTACAATGGTAATTGAAAGGTGAGGCCTTAAAGAGGTGATTAAGTTGATGGCTTAATGTTGGTCATGGATCTGGTTTTGAGGGCTTTAGAAGGAGAGTGCCTGAGGAGCTCTCTCTCTCTCAGCTCCACCATTTTCTGCCATGTGAGACCCCTAGATAGTGGCTGCAAAGCCACCATTAAGAAGACCCTTACCAGATGTGTTCCTTAGACTTTGGACTTCCTAGCCTTTGAGACTGTAAGCAATAAATTTCATTTTCTTTAAAATACCTGGTTCCATGTATTTTGTAATAAGCAACGGAAATGGATTGATAGAGTAAGCAAGGATAAGTTTTAGCCCAGCGATATGGGAGAGGAAGCCACAGACATAATGTGGCTGCTTAGAGTATTGTCCAAGTGTTATAGCAAAAGTACTTAAAGAGGAGAGTGAGTGGAAAAGAAAAAGGGAGATGGCAGAAATTCTGGGCTAAGATAGAGAAGAGAAATATATATGTTTGACACATCACATGGGATGTTAGAATATGATTTTAAATCAAGGAAGCATACAAATGTATCATTGTTCTTATAACACAAATTATATAACACACAGCTGAGGAAAATTTTCATGAGGTGAGAAGTATGGGTTTAAAAGAAGATTGAGAAACACTTCTTTAGATAATGTGCGTGCTTAATCATTAACTAAATGCACAAATGTCATTTGATGAAACTCTTCCGTATTTGATTACATTTTCTTTTCTTCATTCTTTAATACATTAGCAAAAGTTATAATGTATCATTTTATTTATTTTATTTATTTATTTATTTATTTTTTATTGGTTATGAATATTCATGAGATACAGAGCTGATTGTCACCCCTTGTGCCCACGATGTGAGGGCCAGATCCATACTGGCAACATACTTTTTGCCTTCTAGACAAGGCAGAAGCATTGGAAAGAAGACAGATCAGTGGTTTATAGGAGTGGAGGGGAAGGGAGTATATTGATGACAAAAGGGCATGACAAGATTCATAGAACTGATTCAAGATTCAGCTTTACAAGAGATGAATTTTACATATGTAAATTATTCTTCAGTAAGACAACTTTAAAGACATATTCTAAGCATGTATAAAAATTGCCTTTCTTATTCCCTCAATTGACTACATTCACACAATCAACAATCATTCACTACACCAAGTGCAAGCTGCATGATGTACATATTTAGTACATAAGAATTTCAAAGATGCATTCATGCCATTTCTTCCATCGTAATGCCTTTCTTACATAAAAATATTTCATTGTGCTGCATTTGTCACAGAGATTCTGCACAAAAATGTTTTATTTAATATAATGTATCATTTTAAAAATATCTTTCTGCAGAATGTATCATTTTAAATATAACATTTTTCTGCAGAATCTCTGAATCAGTTCTATGAATCTTGTCAAATATATAATTAAGTAAAGATTAGCACAGAAAAGATATAGAATATTTCCATTAACCCCAAAGAGTTCCCCCATTCCCTTTTGTAATCAATATATTCCCTTCCCCTCCTCTCCTATAACCATTGATCTGTTTTCTGTCCAATGCTTCTGCCTTGTCTAGAATGTCCTATAAATGAAATCATAAAGTGCGTCATATAGATTTTGAGTCTTGTTTCTTTTACTTAAATAACGCTTTTGCTGTGAAGTACATATTATTGCATATAGCTTATTTTTATTGTTGAGCAGTATTCTTTTTTATAGATGTATCTCAACATGTTTAATACGTTTGATAAAGCTGTGCAAAACATTTGCAAACATCTTGTTAAAAAAATGACATACAATAAACTTCATACATTTAAAAGATACAATTAGATAAGTTTGACATATGTATCAACCAATGAAAACATTATGCAATAGAGATTACAAACATACACATAGCCCGGAAAAGGTTCCTTATATTCTTTTGTAACCCCTTTCTCTCGCCCTGCCCCATCATCAAACAACAACTATCTGTTTTCTCAAACTAAAAAGAAGTTTGTATTTCAGTAATTTGTAGTAATGAAATTATACAGTATGTAGTCTTTTTGACCAGCATATTTCACTCAGAATAATTATTATTAGATTCATCCATGCTGTTACATATAGTTTATTCTTTTAATTGGACAGTAGAATTCCTGATGTTACATTGTGTGTATGCACCACGATATTTTTATCCATTTACCTGTTGATAAACAGGATATTTTCAATTGGGGTGAATAAAAATAAAGTTGCTATCAATATTAATGTACATGCATGTGTATGGACTTTTTTTCCATTTATTTGCTTAGAAGTAGATCAACTGGATTATATGGTAAGAGAATATTTAACTTTTAAGAATTGCCAAGCTGTTTTCTAAGGTAGCAAGATTTTACATGTCATCCATTAGCATATAAGAGTTCCAGTTGCTCCATGTCCTTGAAAAAACTAGATATTGTAAGACTGAAATGGTTTTCATTCCAATATATAGAAGTACATAATTGTAGTTTTAATTTGCATTACCCTGATGATTAATGGTGTAAGCATCTTTTTAATGTGTTTATTTGCCATCCATATAACTTCTTGTGTTAAACATATATTCAAATCTTTTGACCAATTTTTATTGAACTGTTTTGTTGTTTCAAATCATAATGTATTATACTTTTTATATTTCCATCCAGAACAATTTGTCTTTTACTCAAAGAATGTCTTTTAACATGTCTTATAATGTGGATAAGCAGTTGACAAATTCTTTTAGTTTTTGTACATCTAAAAACTTATTTGTAATTCCATTTTATTTCCACAATTGCTTTATTAGGTATACCTCCTTTATATTAATTTTAGTTTTTGCTTTAGTGTTTAAGATAATCATTTTAAACTTATAACCAACTACCTTCAGGTAATATCATAGACTTTGTGTAAGTTTATATAAGAAAATATCAATAGTTACTGTCAAGATGGTGGAATAGACATCCCCAGCATCACTCTCTCCCATAAATCAACCAAGTTAACAACTATAAAAAAGCAACAACAACCAAGCTGAGGACCCTAGAGCTCAAGGGAAGAGGAGGAGAGACCTACAGAATCCATGAAGGTGGGAGAAGCCATGATGAGAGAAAGAAAAAACCACTCTGACCATTTTGAGCCCTGGCCACGTCCAGACTGGAGCTGCTGAGCACTAGGAGCAGGCGCCGGCAAAAGCTGCAGCTGTGCCTTTCAGATGAAGGAGTGAGGGGGAAAGAGGGAGGGGAAGGAGGGTTGGGGGATAATTGGGTGCAAGACACAGGGTACAAAAGTAATTTCTGGTAATGGCTTTGCTGCCAGTATGAATCCGGCCCTCATATCATAGGCATGAGTGGTCACAATTAGCTTTGTATATCATGAATATTCATAATAAAAAGTAAAATAAATAAATAAAAATAAAAGCAAGTTATTAAAAACAAATAATAAATAAAATCAAGGTGGTTTTATTTTTTGCTCAGTTTTATGCATTCCTTGTATATTTTACATTCAATTAATTTCTTCAGATATGTTTTCCCAGTAATTTCTGTTGATATGTTTCCAGTCTTCACATCACATGAACAGTATCTTTGTAGCATAGAAAATACGATAAAGTTCAATTTACCTGATTTTTTGTCATGGATTGCACTCTTGGTATTTCATATAAAATCTCCTCACTAAACCCAAGGCCAAATAGGTTTCCTTCTCTGTTTACTTCTGGAATTTTTATAGTTTTCTTTTTTTTCACATTAAATATGTGAACTACAAAAAAGATGAAGATGCTTGGAGGTGGCAGGGGAGAAGAAGACCATGGTGTCCCCCAGGTCAGCAAGACCACTAACAGGATTCCCGTGGACCCACATAGGAATGAGGAGCTGCAATAACTGAAAAAAAGGAGCCACTCAGAGGCTGGTGAGTCATTGCAAGGGACCAGAGCATGGCCTGTCCCCTGGGAAGTGTTTGCAACATGGACAGTGGGGGAGACGGGCCCACCAGGGAACACTGGGGCACAGCAAGAACCACTGACCTGCCCCCCTATCAGTGAAGGACCACTAAGAGGAGACTGGTCAGGAATATAGAACTGCAGGAGGAACAGTTAGATGAAAAGACTCAGGCCCAGGTCAGAGTTTCTACACAACCCAGGTGCACTGGATCTCTCTAGAGCTGGAAGTACCTATAAAATCAACCATTAAAACCCGAGCTGCACCAAAAGCCTTCCCTAGGGAATCAGCAGCAAAGCAGCAACTTAGCTCAACTGCAGAGCTCAAGTACTCATTCCGACAGGTAGTTCCCCCGTTTTAGAAGTAAGCAAAGGACAACAAATCAGTTCCAGCACGGAGTTTAAATGGTGGAAACAGCCAATAATTCAACACAGAAATGAAAGAAAAAACAAAGTACCCACAACCAAAGACAAAGTTTCATATTAACTAATAAAGAACATCTATAACACTTAGAAGGATCAGAAGTCCCCTGGGCTACCAAGCCAGAAAGCAGGGAGGGCCAGGGACCTCAGCCATGCCCCCCGGACACCTGCAATCTCTCCAGAGGATGGGGGCCTCAGACCTCGGCCACAAACCACCCCTGTATGTGCAACCAGCCCAGTGATGACCCCTGAGCCACAGCAAGAATGGCCCCAGGTTCCCAAGCTGGGGTGGTGGAGAGCAAGGAATTTTGCCACACCCCATGACATCTGCACCCAGCCTGGCAATGACCAAGCCGCTGCTGGAAGCCCCGTGGTCTCCCCTGTGGGAATGAGGGGGGTGCCACAGGCCTCAATCCCATCCCTCCTGCTTCCTCCCTCTTCCATCCCATTTCCTTCCTTTTTCCCCTCTCCCCCTCTCTCCCAACTGCTCTGAAACATCCTAGAATGTAAAAAATAATATTAATAAAATTACATTTTCTTTAAAAAAAAAGAAAAAGAAACTCTCAATAGAATACATCAAAGTACAACCTCTTGTATATCTGCACTGCTTTATTTATACATTTTACTTTCACTTATGTTATAAACCCTGCAGATTTTTGTTGCTAGTTTTGTTTTCAACAGTCAATTATCTTTAAGATTAATTAATAATAACAAAACATACCTTTTATAATTACATTTAATTTTGCCATTTCTGGAGCACTACATTCTTTGTGTAGATCTAAATCTTTGGAGTTGTAAATCTTCTGCCTGCCTGAACACTTTTCTTTAACATTTCTTGTAGCTCAGTTGTGCTGACAATCAATAAATTTTGTATTTGTTTTTCTGAAAAAGTCTTTATTTCACTTTCATTTTGAAGGATATTTCCCTGGATGTAGAATTCTGACTTTACAATATTTTTTTTCCCCTGTACTTTAAAGCTGTTATTCCACTATCTCGTGACTAAATAGGTTATGATGAGAAGTCTGCTGTAACACTTATCCTTGCTTCTCTTAAATAATCTGTCTTTTTTCTCTGGCTGTCTGTAAGATTTTTATTTTATCTTCAGTTTTCAATTGCTTAACTATGATGTGTTTAGGTGTGCATCTGACTGTGTGTGGTGGTGGTGATGGTAGTAGTGGTGCTGGTGGTATTTGGATCAGCAGTTGAGTTGACACAACTGAGAAAAGAATCCTTAGAAAAACAGAAACTATTCTACTGAAATAAAAGGAGAAAAATGGAAAACCAAACCAAAACCAACCATCAGAGAAAAGCTTTCAAGAGCTGTGGAACAATATCACATTGTTACCTGATATTTACCCTGCTTGAAATTCTTTAAATTTTTGAACTCTGGTTTGATAGTCTTTTATTATTTTTGGAAAATTTTCATCTGCTATCTCATAAAATATTTCCTTGGTCTTATTCTCACACTTTTCTCCTCTTGGCACCCTAATTAAATGTAAATTAGGTAATTCATTATTGTCCCACAGTTCTAAAATGCTTTGTTCTGGTGTTTTGTTTTTTCTTTTTTTTTTTTCTTTTCTATTTTTTTTTTTTTTTTTTTTTGTATTTTAGTAGAGTAATTTCTATTGTTCTAATGGTTCCTTCCTCAGCTGTTTCAACTCTACTTCTTATTGTATTAAATTTATTCTTTATTTCTTACATCACATGTTTTATATCTTATAAATTTATTAGACTCACATTTATAATTTTCTTTTTTTCTGTTAAAATTTTCTTATTGTCCTGAAAAACACCTTTTGCACTAGATCCTTTTATATATTTATCATAGTTATTTTAGAGTCTCTGTCTGATGATTGAAGCATCTGGGTTTTCTTTGAGTCTGGTTCTGTTTATTATTTAATTTTGGACAATGTTTTTTAGTATGTGAATCAATTGATTTGGGCATGACCTGAGTCATAAAAAACTAAAGTTTCTTTGTCTTTCGTCTTTCCCCCTTAAATGATAATTTTGAAAATGGCTAATATTAGAATTAGAAATGAACTGGGAAAATTCCAAATCTACCTTTCTTCACCTTTTGATGCTTGGGATCATCATAAGGCAAAATGGCTTTTAATGTCTAGTCATCTTCATAATGTTTTTTTTTATTGTTGCATTTTTTCTCATGATAGTTTAGTTGTTATACCTCTGTTAAAGGGATACTCCTGTAGAACTAATATAATCTTTACTATACTCTCTGAAAATAATGCTACCAGTAGGAATGAGAAAGTAACTACATTTTTCCTAAGAGACTCATAAATTTATATTTTTGTGGCTTGTCATAATGCTCAAATATGCTTATTAAAAATGAAATACTACCATTCATAGCAACATGGATGGACTTAGAGAAAATTATATGAAGTGAAATAAGCCAGGCACAGAGAGAGAAATATTGCATGCTCTCACTTATTGTGGGAGCTAAAAAAAACTAAATAATTAAATATACAAATGAACTGGGGGGCGGGGGAAGAAGATACAACAAGCACGACAATTCCTTGATCTTGTTAAGACAAGAGAACAGATATGATGTTGATGTGGGGGAGGGAGGAGAGGGAGGAAGAAAAAGGAGAAATTGGTAAAGGGACACAAAAATCAACTTTGTTGCATATTGGTAAATTAAAAAAAAAACAGTTAATTTCAATTATCAAAAGAAGATCTCATAAGGAGATGGCTGAAGGAGACCAACAGGCCCCCTTTTAATAATTGCAATTCCAAGGATAAATATTCAGCTTTACACACTATGTCTCTAAATATTTAAATGCTGCAAATTAAGCTGTGTGTTTGTCCTAGCTAAATTCTCATCCACAGCCTTGGAGCTGACTCCCTGGAAATCACCTTCGTGATCAAAGTTTCTGAAGTAAACTCTACAAATTGTCAGCTTCATTGGTGGCTCAGATCTGCTGTAGCATGTCTCTATGGACGCATGAACCAGCCCTAAAACTCTTAAGAAGTGAAGGGACGCACCCAAGCCCAGTAAAGGAAATGCATTCTGGCTTGTTTCACCATATCAGGGTGATATGCCAGGCAGGTTTCTCACTATCATACCTCATTTTTCCAACTCAGCATTTTAAGCCAGTTATTATCACCTCCCAAAAGTACAGAAAAGTACATGGAGGAGCAAATATGGGAGATTTTAATGAGTCAGGTCTAGCAGTAGTAGACATCATTTTTGCCTATCTTATGCTTGCTTGAAGTCAGCCATTTGACTACAATTAGCATAAGGCAGGCTGGGAAATGTATTTTTGGTATGCTTCAGGAAAAAGGTAAAGCAAGTTTGGTGAAGACATACTAACCTCTGGCACATTTTATCTTTCTGATTATCAAATATTCCCTTTTCCTTTCTAACCACATAAAAATAATATTCACCTCTTTCCCAATAAGACATCATGAATAACCACTTCTAGCTCAAAATCCAGTATCTGCATATAATGTGCAGTCTTCTCCATTACGTTCAATTGTGTCTGCTTATTATCTGGCAACCTGTGAAATAAAAAGACAACTATTTACCTTCTGTGCATACACATTACACTCACACATGCAGATGTAGAGCTAGGGTGATATCTCCACCATAGGATAATAGTAATAAATTCTTCCATTCAAGGGGAAAGAGAGAGAGAGAATGAGAAGTGTACAGCATCCAGTGGTTCATAGCAATGATGCCAGACACAGATTGTGAAGCCCTTCATTGGGATAATGGGACTTTAGACCCTGATTCCGCTAAATCGGGTGAATTCCCTTGTCTATTGTTCACTGTGGCTCCTGGATCTCTGCTCTGTGTGAAAGATTATCGAGCCTCCACTTGCATCACTCTTGCTACTGTCCCATCAGGCCTAGTCCAGAATCAACATTGGAGAAGACTGAACAAGGAAGTGATTAACAAGAGGATAGATCATTAAGGATCACTGATGTAGCACAAAACTTCCCATTGATTATTTCATATTCTGAAATAAGGACAACTAGTTGGAAGGCTGATCTGGAAGGCTGAAATTATGCTCTAAACTCAGTCCCCAGTTTTGGACCCATTGTGCTCTCCAAAACACAATAATGCTTGACGTTTCACTAAATAAACAGGATTTGGAAAAGAAGAGTGAATCAAATTGATAGTTGTTTTGCGACATCGAGTCTTTGCTTTTATGTTCTAAGGTAAGCTCTGCTCTTCAGATTATTTCTTCTCATCATCACCAAAACACCTCACATGAAATCATCCTGCAGTCTTTATTGAAAAACCAATGATACTCAACATTCCATAATTTCAGCATTAGAATAAGGATAAGGGTCTCAGTCTTTGAATTAGGACAATATACATTTGATAGCTTCATCCCAACATTAAGAGACTGTTCTCATCAGTTTTAAGATTTAATTTTAGAAACTGGTGAGCAAGCCCTTGAATGTAAGAACTTCAAAGGGATATTGCGGATCATCAATTCCAAACTCCTCATTCTATGCACAAGGATAATTAAGACCAGAGAGATTGATTTTCCTAAGGTCATCTGACTAATTAATGGTAGAACTTCCAATTTTAGATCTCTTTCCAGGAAAATGATTATCTAACACAATTCTATTGCTTGTCTCTTTTATCAGATTATGCTCCCATCCACGACTTTTCTGTCATGAAAAAGGAATTGCTTCTGTCAGCTAGGCAGCATCCCCACTCATCAAATTTGGAAGAGCATAGTTTTAATATCAAGTAGTGACAAGCTCTAGAAACTCATTATTGCTGTCTTTGTCCCAAATTTTCACACAGAGAAAAGCTGTCTGGTGAAATGCTTTACTTTTAAGATAAATTTTGATGGCATGGAGATTTTTAACAATATTGTGCTGGTGATATTACAAGCTATGTAGGTAAGATGGAGTTAGCCAATGTATTATTCAGAATATAGTAGTGTGTTCAGGCATAGAGAAATTGATCTTTCCACTTATTTAAGTGTTTTTTGTATGCAGGTCTAAATAAAATGGTTTGTTGTTAGTGTGAGAAAGTGAGTGATTGACCTCTTTTCTAATCAAGTTTAGTACTTAGATTCTATGTTTACCTATATTATAACTAAATAAAAATCTAAATTCATCCAATTATGCAAAAACAAGTGTCAGTAATAGAAAAATTCATAAAAATGTAACAGTAGCATTGTCTTTTTTATTATTTTTTATGCAAAATGACTATTCTAGGAACTGTTTCAGTTATATTCTAAGTACCGTTAAAAGTTGTGAATACAAATATGAACAGGACATGACCTTTGGTTTCAAAACTCAGAGTCTATAGTAAAGGAGATGTGTGCAGAGCACCATGGGAGCATAGAGCAGGGTAATGCTTGGCCTGTGCCTTGGATTGATAAAGTGTAGGACCATGCCATAGTGAGTGGATTAAAAATGGTGGTCATGGGCATAGATTGAAGGGATTTAAAAGGAGAGTGAATGAGGAGGTTAGTCTCTCTCTCTCTCTGCTCCACCGTTTTTGCAATGTGATACCCTGCCATCACTAAAATCATCACCAAAGAAAGACTTCATCAGATGTGTTCCCTGGACTTTGGACTTCCAGCCTCTTAAACTGTAAGCAATAAGTTTCATTTTATTTATAAATCACCCAGTTTCAGTTTTTGGCTATAAGCAACAGAAACAGACTAATACAGAAAATTGGTACCAGACAAGTAGGGTGTTGCTTATAACAAATACTTGAAAATGTGGAACCAATTTTAGAACTGGTTGTTGAGGAGAGGTGGGAGGAATTTGGAGGAGCAGGCTAGAAAAAGCCTAGATGCTGGTGAAAGACTAGAAGACAAGAAAATCATGGAAAGTTTTAGAGACTGGTTGAATGTTGGTGACCAGAACGCTGATAGAAATATGGAGTATAATGTTCTCAGATAGAAATGAGAAGTATCTTTGTGGAAACTGGTACAAGAATCAACCTTCCTATGAAATGGGAAGGAACTTGGCTGCATTGTGGCCATGCAATAGGACTTTGTGGAAGTGGAACTTAAGAGATGTGAACCAGAGTATTTGGTGGAAGAAATTTCTAAGCATCAAAGCATTCAGGAAGCTGCATGGCTGCTTGCAACAGCCTATGCTGAGTTATGGCAGGAAAGGCATGATGTAAAGCCAGAATTTAAAAGGAAAGCAGAGTGTAAAGATTTGGAAAATTTGCAGCCTGGCCATGTGATAGAGAAGCAGAGAGCATTTTCAAAAGAAAAATACAATTGTGCTGAGAAGATTAGGACAAAAGAAAGAGATTATTAAGAGAAGGAGGAACAGGTATACCTTCGACTTGATGATTTCCATTCCTCTGGGTATATTCCCAACAGTGGGATGGCTGGGTCGTATGGTAGATCTATTTGCAATTGTTTAAGGAACCTCCATACCATTTTCCATAGAGGCTATTTGCAACAACATGGATGGACCTTGAGAGAATTATATTAAGTGAAACAAGTCAGGCACAGAGAGAGAAATACCACATGTTCTCACTTATTGGAGGGAGCTAAAAATTAATATATAAATTCACACACACACATACACACACACACACACACAAACCGGGGGGGGGGGGAAGAAGATATAACAACCACAATTATTTGAAGTTGATACAACAAGCAAACAGAAAGGACATTGTTGGGGGGGAGGGGGAGGGAGGGAGAAGGGAGGGAGGTTTTGGTGATGGGGAGCAATAATCAGCTACAATGTATATCGACAAAATAAAATTTAAAAAAAAAAAATGTGTCTGTCCATCTTAGATACTGAATTTATAAAGGACAGGATGTAATTCACAACCAGATCAGCATTTTATAGTTTATTTCATTGTACATATTGAATAAATCAAAAATTTTAAATAAAAAAAAAAAAAAAATAAGAGAAGGAGGAAAGGGCTCTGAAAGCATTACAGAAGCCTCTGGGGTTAAACCTTCCATTACCGACCCAAAGGCCTAGGGATACTGAATGGTCTTGGGGAAGAGGCTTGAGGTGCCCCCCACAGGTTCACTGCCCAGGGCCACCTCGGGAAGTTGCTTCCAACACCAGTACCGCAGTTGCTCCAGCTGCTCCAGCCATGGCTAAATTGGCCCTTGGTATGGACAGACCTGCAGCTTTGGAAAATATAAGCCAGAAGCTTTGGTGGCATCTATGTGGTGTTAAGTTTGCAGGCTTGCAGAATGTCAGAGCCGCTTAGGCTTGGGAACCTCCACCCAGATTTCAAAGGATACATGGAAAAGTCTGGGGTCCAGGAAGAGATCTGTCAAAAGGGCAGAGTCACTGCAGACAGCCTTTGCTGGATGTTTCTCCTCATCACTCAAAAAATAAATGCTCTTTTCAAGATCACCAGAAATCTCCAGGATGCTAAAACTCATGGCCAGTTTCTTGCCCTCCTCTAACTTGACCTATACAAAATATTTGATTACTTTCCTTCACTTGGTTTTCCAGAATATCATACTCCATTATTTTTCCTACCTCTTTTTGTTCCTTCACAGTAGTTTTTCATTTATTTATTTCTATCTTATTCTTTTTCCAGCACAGGGATTAGATAACAGAACCATTCTTTTCTTTATCTGTATATACTCCTTAGGTGATATCATCATGTCTCAGGGCTTTAAATATCATCTACACACTGACAACACTCAAACTTAAATCTCTAGCCCAGACCTCTCTTCTGAACTCTAACTTGAATATCCAAATGTCTACTTATTTCTACTGGGATATCTAGCAGATATCTCAAACTCAAAATATCCAGAGCTGAATCTGTTAAATCCTGCAGCCTCTACCATTTCTCATATTGTCAACCTGATTCTTCTAGTTCCTCAGGCCAAAAACCCTTGAGTCATTGCTAATACCTTTCCCTCATACCCCAAATACAATCATCAGGAAATCCTCTTGCTTCGCTTTCAAAATATATCCAGCATTTGACCACTTTTCAACACCCTCATTGGTACCATTCTGCCTGAGCCAACATTATCTTTTTAATGGAATAATTGCCTGGCTGTTCCTAAATCATTTCATGACTAGACTTAGGGCATTAATTTAAGCTGTGTTCTCTCTTAGCACTCATTTACAAATTGTCTTTATGTTCTTCAAGGCTTTTCTCTTATTTCCCCTTCCAGATAAAGTGTGCACTAAAACAATCTTACCTGGCTTCTGAACTCCACTTTCCTAAGAGTTCTCATCCCATTAATAAGTCATGGCTCTCTTCTCCTTCTCTCACATCTCCTAAACTTATTTAATTTATTTTATTTTATCCATACTATTTAAAATCTTCTAATATACTGGACACTTAACTTATATATTATATTTTAAATTATATTGACTTGTCTATTTAGGGTTCCTGATTTAGCAAATAAAAACACAGGATGCCAGTTAAATTTGAGTTTCAGATAAAAATGGACAACTGTTTAGCATTTATTCATTGTTTGTATGAAATTCAAATTTAAGCCTGTATTTTATCTGGTAATTTTGCCATCATTAAAGTGTAAGGTATGACCCTTGGTCTGGAGACACTGCCCTCATTCTACAGCACTTACCTGGGCATCTGTGGGAACATGACACAGGCTGCCTGGAGTCTAAGACAGACAGAAAGACTGAGACCCCAGTGTCTGAACTCACTCGGCACCCCTCCCTCTGAAGCAAGCAGGAAGACTTGCTAAGTGGAAAATCCACTGGAGTGAAACAGTTCCCTGCATTCGCGGCCCACCTTGCAAGGCCTGTGGGGGCTGAGGCCACAAGTGCTGAACAACACACAGCTACCCTGGTGGAAGCCCTGCCTCCCACCAGGACCCTCCACATGCTCACAAGGGCACCAGCAAGGCCACAATACCAGCTATTTGGAGCCTAGACCACTGCACCAGACCCAGCGAGTCTGAATCCCTTTGTTTGGAGGTACTGTCTACATTCTGCCATGCTGACTTGGGTGCAGGTAGGAAAAAGTCTGCCTGGAGCTAGAACAGATGGAAACACTGAGATCCCAGTGTCGGAACTTACACAGCACCCCGTGTCAAGGTAGGCCTCTATAGCGCTGCTGGGCTCACCTCCACCCCTGAAGGCTCACATTAGGCTCAACAGAGATTGGATAGCAGCTTTGTCTTCCCATAGCGCAACTCCAGAGAGACACTGGGTCCTGCATCATTCTCACAGGCTTGCTTCAGGCTCAACAGCTGAGACAGTGGCCCTCTACAGTCTTACCCGGAACTGCTGCAACAGTATACACCTACCCACTGACTGATAACAAATCACCCACCCCAATAAGAAACCCTTCCATGGGCTGAGCCCGTGGCGCACTCGGGAGAGTGCGGCGCTGGGAGAGCAGCGACGCTCCTGCTGCGGGTTCGGATCCTATATAGGAATGGCCGGTGCACTCACTGGCTGAGTACTGGTCATGTAAAAGATTTAAAAAAAAAAAAAAAAGAAAGAAAGAAACCCTTCCAACAAGAAACTACCTTTGGACCCTCTGCCTAAGCCACAAAAGCACCCACATACATCCCTAAGATTGAATGCCACTAACAAAGTTGCACAAAAGCTGCACTACTACACTGACCCAGGTAAAATATCCAACCCAACTATCAATATACATAAAATACCCAACCCAACTATCAATATACAATGCCTTTACAGGAAAGAATCTCCTCCTTCAAAAGTCACTCTTTAAATTAAAAGAAATGACTACACCGCCAGAAACTCAGACATCAGTGCAGAGATATGAGAAACATGAAAAAACAAGGAAGCTTGACTCCCCCAAAACAAGACTACAATTCTCCAATACCAGACCTCAAACAGCAGAAAATTGATGAACTGCCTGAAAAGAAATACTGAAGGGCAATACTAAGGAAACTCAAAATGATGGATAAAAAAAAATAGGAATCAAAATGAAGTCAAAAAGAATTCCAAGGACACACATGAGAAATTCAACAAAGAGATAAAAGTAATAAAAGAAAAAAAACAAGCAGAAATCCTGGAACTGAAGAATTTATTCAAAGAACTAAAAAATACAACCAAGAGCATAAACATCAGGCTATAATAAGCAGAAGAAAGAATCTTTGAACCAGAAGACAGGCCTTTAAAATTAACACAGTTGAACCAAGAAAGAAAAAGAAAAAGAATTTTTAAAATGAAGAAAACTTGTGAAATCTTTCTGATAACCTTAAGTATACAAACATCCATATTATAGGCATACAGGAGAGGGAAGAGAAAGAAGAGGCTTTGAAAGCCTATTTAATAAAATAATTGCTGAAAACTTACAAAATATTGGGAGAGAGATGGTGTTACATATCCAAGAAGCTCAAAGATCCCCGAACAGATTCAACACAAAGAGGACCTCCCCAAGAAATACAGTGTAGTCAAATTATCAAAGTCAAAGACAAAGAAACAATTCTAAAAACAGCAAAAGAAAAGCATCAGATTACCTATAAGGGAATCCCTATCAGGCTAACAGCACACTTCTAACAGAAACCCTACAGGCCAGGACAGAAGGGGATGACATATTCAAAATGCTAAAAGAAAAAAAAAAAAAAGTCAACCAAGAATATTATATCTAGCAAAAGCTTTCCTTCAGAAGTGAAGAAGAAATACTGTCTTCCCAAGACAAACAAAAACTGTGGGAATTTAGCAACACAAGACTAGCCCTTCAACAAACCCCCACAGGGGACTGTGTTAGCCCATTTTGTGTTGCTATAACAGAAATACCTGAGACTGGGTAATTTATAAAGGAAAGACATTTATTGCTTACAGTTTCCGAGGCTGGGAAGTCCAAAGTCCATTTGGTAGTGGTGACAGTGACCCAGGGGTCTCACATTGCAAGATGGTGGAAGCAGAGAGAGCAGAGCAAGACAGACCCTCCTCTTCTTTTAAAGCCCTCAGAACCACACCCTTGACCATCATTTGTAATCCATTCACTACTGCAGGGTCCTACAATCCAATCACCTCTTCAAGGCTCCACCTTTCAATTACCATAATAGGATCTCCCACCCTCTTAACAGTCACAGTGGGGGCTAAGTTTCTAATACACAAAACTTGGGGGACACAATTTAAGCTTTGGGGAGTTTTGAGGGGATACAATGCAATCTACTACAGGGTCCTACATCTGGAATCAAAAGAGAGATATATGTCACTATAATACACAAGAAAGGATAAAAACCACTAGTAGAACAGATATACAGAAAACACCCAACAGCAAAGGTAAACAATAAAAGGGAAAGAAATGAACATAAGAAATATAAAACAACCATAGAGAAAATCATAAAATGGTAAGAATAAGGCAATACCTTTTGATAACAACCCTCAATGTAAATGGACTCAATTCCCCACTTAAAAGATTGGTTGAATGGATTAAAAAATACACTGAAGTATATGCTGCCTGCAAGAAATTCACTTCACCAGTAAAGACACACAGAGACTAATAGTGAAAGGATGGAAAAAGATATTCCATGCAAATGGAAACCAAAAATGAGCAGGAGTTGCCAAACTTATCTTAGATAAAATAGACTTCAAACCAAGAACTATAAAAAGAGACAAAGAAGGATATTACATAATGATAAAAGGATTAATGCAGCAAGAAGATATAACAATCATAAATATATATGCAGTCAATATTGGAGCACCCAGATATATAAAAGAACTTCTATTGCCTCTAACAGGAGAGATAGACCACAACGTAGTAATAGTGGAAGACTTTAACAGACCACTGCCAGCATTGGACATATCATCTACACAAAGAATCAGCAGAGAAATATTTGATTTAAACAGCAAATTAGACCAAATGGACTTGACTGGCATATACAGAACATTTCATCCAACAGCAACAGAATATACATTCTTTCATCAGCACGTACACCATTCTCCAGGATTGACCACATGTTAGGTCACAAATAAATTCTCAACAAATTTAAAAAGATTGAAATCATAAAATTAGGATGGCTAATATCCAAAAGACTGAGAATGACAAATGCTGGAGAGGATATGGACAAAAAGGAACCCTCCTACACTGTTTGTGGGACTGCAAAATGGTGTAGCCTTTATGGAAAATGGCATGGAGGTTCCTCAAACAACTATAGATAGATCTACCATATGGCCTTGCTATTCTACTTCTGTGTATACACTCAGAAGAGTAGAAATCATCATGTTGAAGAGATACCTGCATTGCCATGTTTATTGCAGCACTATTTACAATAGCCAAAGTTGGAACCAGCCTAAATGCCCACCATTGGATGAGTGGATAAGGAAAATGTGGTACATCTACACAATGGGATACTAATCTGCTATAAAAGAAATGAAATACTGTTTGCAGCAACATGGATGGACTTAGAGAAAATTATATTAAGTGAAATGAGCCAGGCACAGAAAGAGAAATACTGCATGTTCTCATTTATTTGTGGGAGCTAATAAAAATGAATAATTAAATAAGCAAACGAATGGGGAGTGGGTACAGAAGACACAACAATCATAACAACTCCTTGATGTTGTTAAGACATGTGAACAGATATGATGTTGATGGAGGGAGGGGGATAGGGAGAGAGGAAAAGGAGGAATTGCTAAAGAGACAGGAAAATCAACTATATTGTATATTGACAAATTAAAATAAAAATAATTAATTAAATAAATAAAATTGGAAGCTAACAACAAAAAAAACTATGGAAATTATACAAATTCATGGCAATTAAACAGCATGATCCTGAACAAGTAAATCAAAAAAGAAATAAAGCAGGAAATCAAAAACTCCCTTGAAAAGAATGAAAATAAAAGTACAACTAACCAAAACCTATGGGGTACTGCAAAAACAGTCATTAGAGGGAAGATGATGGAAATATGTGCTAACATCAAAAGAATGGAAAAACTTCAAACAACCTAACATTAAATCTCAAAGAACTAGAAAAACAAGAACAATCTAATCTCCAATGGAAAGAAATTATTAAGATCAGAGAAGAACTAAATGAAATAGAGCTCCAAAATAATGATACAAAAAATCAATGGAAAAAAGTTGGTGTTTTGAGATGACAAACAAAATAGATGAGCCATCACCCATACTAACTAAAAAAAGCAAGAAAAAAGACACAAACAACAAAAACCAGAAATAAAAAAGGAGAGATTACATCCAATACCACAAAAATGCAAAGAATCATTAGAGACTATTACATACAACTATAAGCCAACAAATTTGAAAATCTGGAATAAATGAATAAATTTCTGGACACATACAAACTACCAAGATTGAACCAAGAAGAAATACAAAATCTGAATAGACCAATAACAGTGGGACTGACTCAGTAATCAGCAGTCTCCCAACAAAAGACCAGAACCAGGTGGCTTTACAGCTGAATTTTACCAAATCTTTAAAGAAGAATTGACACTAATCCTTTTCAAACTATTCCAAAATATTCGAAAAGAGGCCATTCTTCCAAATTCATTCTATGAAGCCAGCATCACCCTGATACCAAAATCAGACAAAAACACAACAAAAAAGAAAGCCACAGGCCAATACCCTTGATGAACATAGATGCGAAAATCCTCAACAAAATATTAGTAAACAGAATATAACAACATATCAAAAAGGTTTATCTATTTATTTATTTAATGTTTATTATTATGAATATTCATGAGATACAAATTACTAGAAATTGCCTTTGTAACCCATGTCTCCACCCAATTTTCCCCCAACCACCCTCCACCTCCTCTTCTCCCCCCTGCTCTGCTTTGCAGCCCTGGGGATGTTCCTTTCCTCTGTAAGAACACTGCATTACTATGGTCTTTCTTTACTTCCTTCTTTTCTCTCTTAGCTCCCACATATGAGTGAGTATATGTGGTGTTTATCCCTCTGTGTTTTGCTTATTTCACTCAACGTAAGTTTCTCAAGATTCATCCATGTTGTTGCAAATGGGAGTATTTCATTATTTTTTTTGGCAGAGTAGTATTCCATGGTGTATATATACCACATTCTCCTTATCCAATCATCCATCAATGGACATCAAAAGTTTATACACCATGATGAAGGGGGATTCATGCCAGGGATGCAAGAATAGTTCAACATATACAAATCAATAAATGTGATAACCAAATCAAAAAAAGCAAGGACAAAATCCATATGACTATCTCAATAGATGCAGGAAAAGCATTTGACAAAACTCAACATCCCTTCATAATAAGGAACCTTGACAAATTAGCCATAGAAGGAACATATCTCAATACAACAGAAGCCGTATGTGACAAACCCACTGCAAACATCATCCTGAATGGGGAAAAATTGAAAACTTTTCCTTTATGAACAGGAAAAAGACAAGGATGCCCACTCTCACCACTCCCATTCAACATAGTATTGGAAGGATTAGCCTGAGCAATCAGGCAAGAAAAAGAAATAAAGGGCATCCAAATTGGAAAAAACAAAGTCAAATATCCCTGTTCACAGATATGACATGTTCCTATACACAGAAAAACCCATAGCCTCCATTGAAAAATTCCTAGAGCTTCTAAACAAACTCAGTAAAGTTTCAGGATACAAAATCAATAAAGAAAAATCAGCAGCATACTTATACACCAACAACAAACAAGCAAAGAAAGCAAGCCTATTTACAATAGCTACCAAAGAATAAAATACCTAGGAATAAATTTAACCAAAGAGGTGAAATATATCTACAATGATATCTGCAAAACACTCCTGAAAGAAACTAAAGAGGACACCAAAAGATGGAAAGACATTCCATGTTCATGGATTGGAAGGATTAAAGTTGTGAAAATATCCTTACTACCCGAAGTGATCTACAGATTCAACACAATCCGCATTAAAATACCAATGACATACTTCACAGAAACAGAAAAAAAGCAATCCTAACATTCATATGGAACAACAAAAGACCTCAAATAGCCAAAGAAATCCTTAGCAAAAAAAATAAATAAAACTGAAAGCATTACACTACCTGACTTCAAACTCCACTACAGAGCTATATTAACCAAAACATCATGGTACAGGCATAAAAACGGACACATAGAGCAAGGAAACAGAATAGGGAACTCAGAAATCAATCCAGGTACTTACAGTCAGCCAATCTTTGACAAAGGAATCCTGAAAATACATTGGAGGAAGGACAGCATCTTCAGTAAATGGTGCTGGGATAACTAGATATCCATGTATAGAAGAATAAAATTAGACCCATACCCCTTGCAATATATCAAAATCAACTAAAAATGGATTAAAAACTTAAGCATAAGACCTAAAGCTATAAAACTACTAGAAGAAAACATAGGGGAAACACTTCAGTATTTAAGACTGGGCAAAGACTTTATGAATAAGATACAAAATACCAATGACACTCTTCATAGAAATGGAAAAAACAATCTTACCTTTCATACGGAAAAACAAAAGACCCAAATAGCCAAAGCTGGAGGCATAACTCTGCCTGACTTCAAATTATAATACAAAGCTATTGTAACCAAAACATCATGGTACTGGTATAAAAATAGACATTCAGATCTGTGGAGCAGAATGGAGAACCCAGAAATCACTCCTCAGGCTTTTAGCCATCTGATATTAGACAAAGGCAACAAAAATCTACATTGGGGAAAAGACTGCCTCTTCAACAAGTGGTGTTAGGAAAACTGTATATCCATATGCAGAAGAATGAAACTAGATATGCATCTCTCACCATACACTAAAATCAACTAGAAATGGATTAAAGACCTAGGTATAAGACCCAAAACTGCAAAATTACTAAGGGAAAATATAGGTGAAACACTTCAGCAGTTAGGTCAGAGCACAGGCTTTATGAACATGAGCCCAAAAGCACAAGCAGCAAAGGAAAAAATAAACAAATGGAACTATACCAAACTAAAAAGTTTCTGCACAGCAAAAGATACAATCAATAGAGTGAAAAGACAACCTACTGAGTGGGAGAAAATTTTTGCTAACTATGCATCTGACAACGGACTAATATCCTGAATATATGTAGAACTCAAGCAATTAGACAGTAAAAAAATAAATGACCCAATTAAAAAATGGGCAAAGGAGCTGAATAGACATTTTTCAAAGGAAGACATACAAATGGCCAACAGATACATGAAAAAATGCTCAACATCACTAGTCATCAGGGAAATGCAAATTAAAACCACACTGAGATACCACCTCACTCCAGTTAGACCGGCTATAATCAAAAAGATGGTGAATAAGAAATGCTGGCTAGGGTGTGGAGAGAAGGGAACACTACTGCACTGTTGGTGGAACTGTAAATTAGTGCAACCACTCTGGAAAACAATTTGGAGGTTTCTCAAACAGCTGCAGATAGAACTTCCATATGATCCAGCAATCTCTCTTCTGGGTTTATATCCAGAGGAATGGAAATCATCATGTCAAAAAGGTACCTACACTCCCACTTTTATTGCAGCTCTGTTTACAATAGACAAGATATGGAACCAACCTAAATGTCCATCAATATATGACTGGATAAGGAAACTGTGGTATATATACACTATGGAATACTACTCTGCCATAAAAAAAGAATGAAATACTCCCTTTGCAACAACATGGATGAACCTGGAGAAACTTATGCTGAGTGAAACAAGCAAAGCACAGAGGGATAAATAATGCATGTGCTCATTCATATGTGGGAGCCAAGAGAGAAAGGAAGGCAGGAAAGAAAGACCACAGTAGTGCCATGATCCAACAGAGGGAAGGAACATTCCGAGGACTACAAATTGGAGTTGAGATGAGCGGGGGAAGGGGAACAAAGTTGGGGGATAATTGGGAGGGTACAAAAGTAATTTCTGGTAATGGGTATGCCCCCAGTATGAATCTGGCCCCCACATCATGGGCAGGAAGGGGGACAATCGGCTTTGTATCTCATGAATATTCATAATAAATAAATAAATAAAATGATAGGTCATGAAAAGCTTTTGAATTTAAAAAAAGTACAAGCAACAAAAGGAAAAAATAAATAGATGGGATTATATTAAACTGAAAAGCTTATGTTCAGCAAAGGAAACTATCAACAGAGTGAAAAGACAGCCTACAGAATGGGAGAAAATATTTAGAAACTATACATCTAACATGGGACTAATAGACAAAATATGCAATTAACTCAAATTACTTCACAGTAAATTAAAACACACACACACACACACACACACACACACACACACACAATCCAATTAAGAAAAGGGTAAATGAGCTGAATAGACTTTTCTCAAAGGAAGACATACAAATGGCCAACAGGTACATGAAAAAGTGATCAATATCACCAATCATCAGGGAAATGCAAATCACAACCACACTGAGATATTATCTCACCCATGGTAGACTGGCTATTATCAAAAAGACTGAATAACAAATGCTGACAAGGATGTGGAGAAAGGGGAACTCTTCTACACTGTTGGTAGGACTGTAAATTACTACAGCCATTATGGAAAACAGTATGGCAGTTTCTCAAATAACCACAGATAGAACTAGCATATGATCCAGCAATCCCACTTCTGGGTATATACTCAAAGGAATGGAAATCAGCATGTCAAGGGGATACCTACACTCCCTTGTTCATCTCAGCTCCATTTACAATAGCCAATATATGGAATCAACTCATCTGTCCATCAGTGGATGACTGGATAAGGAAAATGTGGTATATATACACAATGGAATATTACTCACCCATTAAAAAAATGTAATTCTGCCATTCACAGCAACATGGATGAGCTTGGAAAATATTATGTTAAGTGATATAAGCCAGGCACAGAAAGAGAAATACTGCATGTCCTCACTTATAAGTGGGAGCTAAGAGGAACGAAGGAAGGAAGGAAGAAAGGAAGGAAGGAAGGCCACAGTAAAACATTAAACTTTCAGAAGGAGAGAACAGACCTATAGTTATTAGTGGTGGAAATGTGAGAAGAGAGAGGGGTTAGGGGGTAATCAGGTAAGGGACACAAAGAATACTTACAATTTTTTAGGATACAATGCTAATAATATTGTTTTGTTCATCAGATACTGTACATGAATACTGATAGTCAACTCTGTACCCCATAAGTATGTATAATAAATTATGTTTCAATTCAAAAAATAAATTGAAAAAAATGTAAAACAAATTAGAAGAATGTAAGTCATAACAATAGAGATCCTTGTTTACCTTTTTTTACCAATGTATCTTAAGTGTCAAACAGTAAAATATAAGTAGTATGGGCTCAGTAAATATTTATAAAATTGAATTAATTTGCCTTAATTGTGATCAAATATTTATATGTTGCATACTTTGAGAGAATATAATACACATTATGGCAAAATTTATCTCATTAATTATCACAAACCAAGAACGTAGCTCAATTTCTTATATATATATATGTGAAGTGCCTGATAAATAGCCATTAAATAAATGAATGACACAAGTTAAAAAATACTTAGGTGCTATGTCAAAATGATGGAAAACAGGGTCTGAAATACATGTGTTACAGGTTAGGATAAGCCAAAATATGTAAAGTAATATTTTTTATTTTTTGTTTTATATCCGGGAATGTTTGTTAGCAAACAAACAAATGAACAAGTTGTTATCTTATTTCATATCTTGTGAGTCAAATCTACACCCTTGTTCTAGAGTAGTTATGTAGTGTATATGCTCATTTTTCCTAGAACAGTACTATCAAAAATGGCATATAAACAAATGGCTGACACGTGAGAAAATGCTCAGCATCACTCAGCATCAGAGAAATGCAAATCACAACCACATTAAGATGTCATCTCACTCCAGTTAGACTGGCTATTATCAGAAAGATGGACAACGTCCAACGCAGGAGAGGATACAGAGAAAGGAGAGCCCTCCTACACTGCTGGTGGGACTGTAATGCGTGCAGCCATTGTGGAAAATGGTATGGAGTTTCCTCAAACAACTACAGATAGAACCACCATACGATCCAGCAATTCCACTGCTGAGAAAATACCTAAAGGAATAGAAAGCATCATGTTGAAGAGACACTTGCATCTCCATGTTTTACGCAGCTCTGTTTACAATAGGTAAGAGTTGGAACCAACGTAAATGCCCATTGTCAGATGACCAGATAAGGAAAATGCGATATATATACACTATGGAATACTACTCTGCCATAAAAAAGAATGCAATGTTGCCACTCACTGCAGCATGGATGAACTCAAAGAAAATTATGTTCAGTGTAATAAGCCAGGCACAGAAAAACAACTACCATATGTCCTCACTCATAAATGAGAGCTAAAAAATAAACATACATTAAAAAAAGAGAAAAAGATAGAATGAGCACAATAATAAGTTGAACTTTCAAAAGAACTGCAGCTACCAGATGTGCGAAGGGTGGAGGGGGAGGAAGGAATTGGTAAAGGGGCACAAAAAGCGATGACACTGTATATTGTTTAATAATTATTCTGGATTTGAGCATCACATAGTGAACACGGGCATTGTTACTCAACTCTGTACCCCACAGATATGTACAATCAATTATGTTACAATAAAAGTACAAATTAAAATAAATAAATAAACTAAATTCTGAACTAGGAAAAGCAAAACAAAACAAAAAACAATGGCAGGTATGCAAGAATGAAATGCAGACCACTTTGCATTTGTGTTTGTCTTTCAATGGTGGTTAAACTGTATACAGAATAAATGACATTCAAAAAGCTCGTTTACATTTTTTTATTCCATATAAAATAACATGAGACTGAAAGATCTGAGACAGAATATGTATTCAATTCAGAAAATAGGAAAGATATAGAACCAGGATTAAAGTAGGTTTTAGTTATGATAATTATGGATCTTACTTAATAGATTCAGCAAGAAGCTGGGATCTAAATTACTAATTTGCCACAATATCTGGATAACTTTTTGGTGTGCCTTTCACATAAAGGACAAGGAATAATAGTAGTGAACTAGTCTTAGATAGTGTTTAGAAAAATAATAGTGCTTTGATGCACCTCTTTTACTTTTTTTACCTTCTATTTAATGTTTATAAGTAGTGTTATATTTATGTCAAAATCACATAAATTCTGAGTAATAATAATCAGTGACTATAGCATACTTTCCAGAATGTGCGCAGGTTGTACCAGGTAGAAAGTCCTCCCATTTTAACATTAGGTCGGTTCAAAATTTTGCCATTCTAAGATATGTAACCATTGTTCCTAATGTACAGAGTATATGAGTTAGTCTCTGAAGATTTATCATAGTTGTACAGGCTTAAGCTCTATCCCAGAAAGGTAGGATTTATTTATTTTTTTTAAAGGCGCAAACCATAAAGCAATATAATAACGGTACATTTACAGTAATTTTATTGAGATGAATGCCTGCTTGTGTTTACTCATTGTATGCCAGACACTTAATCTAGGTAT